>NW_027186473.1:25887819-25915734 GCF_028583685.1 Petaurus breviceps papuanus
ATCTATCTATCTATCTATCTATCTATCTATCTATCTATCTATCTATCTATCTATCTATCATCATCATCTATCTATCATCATCTATCTATCTATGTATCTATCATCATCTATCTATATCTCTACATCTTAGACCTAGAATTTATTTATTTATTTATATCCATGATATCTCATCTAAGCTCCAATCTACATCACCAAGTACCTGCTACATAGATCCATTTTGATGTTTCATAGACATCTGAAACTCAGTATGGAACTTATATTTTCCCCCCAAAACCATTCTTACTGTAAATTTCTATATTGCTTCTGGTCTCTAAGAGTTATCTTTGATCCTTCTCTTTCCATTGCTTCTATATACATTCAATTCCTAAAACTTATGATTTCATATTCACATCTACCAGATTGACTTCCTTTTCTCCACTCATATAATCTTTTAAACTTTAGATACTAGACTGTGTCTTCCACTGTGTCTTCCAAATTATTACACAACTCTACCATGCTGAAGGACCTACTCATAGAGGCTTCTGGAAAATACGTCAAAAAATAATTCTCTCCAATTGACTGAAGATTTGAAGTATTGGGAGATACTGGAGTCTGTGCACAGACACACTCCTTATGTGGAGAAATTTTGTTGATTTTCAAGAAGCCAAGAAACAAACTTCTTTGGCTAATTTCTCACCCAATCAGGATGAGAGACACACTGTTATCCTTTATCGCAAACAAATCAATCTTGAAGACAGTTCTTGAAGCAGAACTGCCCTCAATGATAATTGCAGAGTAAGTAAATGAGCTATTTTGTCCTCTATGACAATTCAGGGTCCAGTATTGGACTACTCCCACCAATCCTCTATCTCCTGTCCTTGCCACAAGGCTACTTGGTTACTAGACTTAGTTTAGGACAAGAGGCCTGCTGAGCATCCCTTCTCCCTATATGCCAGCAGGATGAAATCAAGTCACTGTTGAATCTGAATCTTGAGGGAGAGCTGATGATTTCAAAGAGGATAATTCTACCTTTTCTCGGCCTTTTATACCCATTAAGAATCTAGACACAGGCTTCTTCCTGTTTGGCTCTGCCCCTCACAGTGATGCATTCTGGCTGTGAGGCCCAGATAGATGAAAGTGTAGGCATAGGACTTGACATCTAGTCTGCTGCTATTCTCCTCCATATTTCCTCACTGCCTTAAACTTCTTTCTCAGGAAAGGATAATTACTTCAACTTTGGATTAAGATCTGAGGTTCAAGTACTGCTGAGAAGGGTATGCCAAACAATAGTGACATAGAAGAACCAGCACAAAATCAGCTTGTAAAAATATGATGGAGCCAGACTTGAAGGACTTTAAATACCAGAGCAGTTTACCTTTTAATACAAAGGCAATGAGGTAGTTGTAGTATGAGTAAAAAGACTTTTAAAGGATCATTAGATATTTTTTCCTTTTTTTTTTTGGAGGAGGGAAATCAGGGCAACTGGGGTTAAGTGACTTTCCCAAGGTCACATAGCTAGTAAGTGTTAAGTGTCTGAGGCTGGATTTGAATTCAGGTCCTCCTGACTCCAGGGCCAGTGTTCTATTCACTGTGCCACCTAGCCAACCCAAAGATCATTAGATTTAGCAATGAAGAGATCACTTGTGACCTATGAGAGAGATAATTGCAATGGTTTCAGAGGTGATTGGTAGATGAGAAAGGGTAGATATGTTTTTTATAGAAGCTTGACAACATCAGAGAACATAGATGATGAAGCTTGAGGGGATGAAGGAGAGATGAAGGCTGGATGTATAGATTTGAGGATCATCTGTAATGATTATTATTAAATCCATGGAAGATGGTAAGATCACCAGGAGTCACATTATGTAAAGAGAAAAGAAGTAAATGCAGTATGGAACCCTTTCTTAGGTTATGGGAAATAGATGATGATCCAGCAAAGGAAATTGAGAAAAAATGATTAGATAGATAGGAGAGGTGACAAAATGTCAAATATGACTGGAGAGGTCAAAAAGAATAGGGGCTGAGACATTCCTGACCTGGAAGTATTTCAGTCAAGTGGTGGTATGGTAACCCAGATTTGGAATGTTGGGAAAAGAACAAGAGGTGAGAAAGTGGAGGGAATGGGTAAAAAATTACTTTTTCTAGAAACTTGAAATGAAAAGGAAGAAATTTAGGATGTTAGTTTGAGGGAATGTCAAAGCCAAATGATTTTTTTTAAGGATACAGGAGACCAAAGCATGTTTGTGCACAGCAGAGAAAGAGCTGGGAGACTATAAAGAGATTGAAAATTAGGGGGAAGTGAACCAACAAGGCAAGCTTCTAGAGGAGATGGGAGGGAATAGGGTTCTAGGCAACAAGTAAAGGAATTGACAAGGATAAAGGTCACTCCCTTTTCAGAAAATGAAGCAAAGGAGGAAGAAGGAAGGATGATATTGAAGGGATTTGAAGTACAGAGCTAGAGAAATGAGGGAGCTCCCAGTGGGCATCTGTAAGGTTTTTTTTGGTATAGTTTGATATGAAGTATTCTGCTGAGAGTGAGGGGGTGCTTTAGGTTGTTTGAAAAGAGAAGAAAAGATTTGAAATAACTATTAAGGGGAAGAGATAATCAATCATTGGAGGAACAGAAGGACTATTGTGTAACAATGACAGCCCATTACATTGAGATTAGGGAATATATTTATAGTGGACTGAGTCAGCAGGACTTCAATCATTAGTATGAGGCAGTGAGAAGAAGTCAAGAGCCTCCAGGAGATAAGTGAAGGAAAAAGTCTGGGTCATCTATTTACATACGTGAAAGGCACTGGCCTAATTCCACCACTGTAGATCATAGGAGTAGCAGTCCTTGAAGTTTCCAGAGCAGTGGCCCAAACTCTGGAGTCTTGCTCTCAGTCAGCTTTCTATGGATTATTCTGGACTGGTAAGGCTACTTCACATATCATAATAGGCTTCAATTTCCATCTAGCATTAGATGGCACTGGAAATTTCACTTGCAGTCACAGAGCATCCTAAGTCATCTTGCCAGGGGTGTTTTTTTTTTCTTTTTCTTTTTGGCCTTTTGGAGGGCAATCAGGGTTAAGTAACTTGCCCAAGGTTACACGGCTAGGTTTTTGTGTGGGTGTTAAGTGTCTGAGGCCGGAACTGAACTCGGGTCCTCCTGACTCCAGGGCCAGCGCTTTACTCACTGTGCCACCTAGCCGCCCCATCCAGGGGTGTTTCTATTCCATAATATTTTTTTTTCTTTAATCTGGTACTATAGGCTCTCCATAGTTTGCTCTAATCTTCTTTTCTATATTTTTGTCTCATCCCTTCTATCATAGGCTTACTCTATATGAGTCAATCAACCAACATTCACTAAGTGCTTACTATATACCAAGCACTGTGCTAACTGCTACGTGAATTATTGCCTTCATGAAGCTTATATTCTAATGGAGGAAAAAGCAAAGCACATACCTAACAAGTATGTATATTGTATGACACGATATGACACAGCATGGCATAGCATATCACATACCATAACATAGCATGAAGTAAAGACAAAATTAGTGCAAGGTAATTGTGGGAGGGAGAATAATCATGGTGAGGGAGGAATTAGTGGAAAAAAATTTTCATTCAGAAAATAAAGTTTGATAGCTGATACTTGATGGAAACCAGAAATTCCAAGGAGGGGTTAGGAGAGAGGTAAAGAAGATAGACAATGCAAAAAAAAATGAAGATTGGGAATTGGAGGTATCTAGTCTCTGTATTGGCTCTAGCCCCCACCAATGGTTTTCCACTAATTTTAGGGCACCCTTATACCTCAGTTCCATTTAACCACCAATTACCATTTGAATTAGCTGCCACAATATTTGTTTCAAAGGTATAAAAGGAATACACATGCAAACACCATCCATGACCCCTGGGGAACAGAGTGCCATCCCATAATTAATTAGTACCTACAACTTGAACCCCTGCATCTCTTCATTTACTGTAAAGTTAAAGAGGATTAAGTTCACACTTTAGATTGCTTCCTACATAGCACAGTCCCACCAAGTTCCATGTCCAAAGCCTCCCTTGGGATTAAGTCCCAGGCATCCTGGCTTCTCACTTTCTTGTTCGGTTGGCTGGCTAAATATTTGACCTGAAATCCTTCCTTCAAGGTCACCTTGACTCATGTCTGGGTCCTCTACCAGTGACAAGAACTGAAAATGATAAACGAAGTGGACCAAAACCCCAAGCTTGTTTTTCAGGACCATTGGGCCATAAAAGAGTAAGGGGAAAGTAGTTTGTCATTCCTCCAACTCAGTTCATGGTACCCTGCTATGGGTGAACTTGAACTTTCTTCCTTTCTGGATGAAGCTAAAAGAGAGTGAGATGTTTTCCAGCTTGTAGTTTTAAAGATGCTGCCTATTCTATCTACACAGTCAATAGAAACGGCTATTCCTCCTCACATGCTAGGAAAATATAGGATGTCTTCTTCCAAAAGCAAATTCCTAGCTTGGGAGAGCCACATGGAGATTTCTATGTTAGGCGATCTGGAGATGTACAAAGCCCAATTACAAAAGGCAAAGCAAGCAACTTTTAAAGACTTATGAACTCTCATTAAGGAGATGACTAGCCATAATTTCAGAGGACAGATGAAGCACACTAACTACTTTTTAACAGAGAGATAATGGACTCAGTGTGCAAAGGAGGCATAGGTATTTTTGGATACAGTCAGTGTGAAAATTTGTTTTTCTTAAGTATGCCTATTTCTTAGAAGATTTTTATTTTTTTTTCCAACCAGGGAGGGGTTTCTGAGAAAAAAAAAACATTTTGACAAAAAAATAACATCAGATTAAAAAATAAAAACAAACATCTAATTGAACTTCCTTTGCAATTATGACATATTTGGAATTTTGTTCTCAGTTACGTAAATAAATAAAGAACAGGCGCTGTGAACATTTAAAACAGTCCCCAAACTTTATTTGGGACAATTTTGAATTCTTTTGGGTGGTCCTTTCTATATAATCTGATCTCTGCGTCCTTGAATCTGCAAATAGAACATCGGTTTCACTCTGCAGCCATAGAAAGGATTGGCAGGTGTGACTGATCTGTAAATATCGAGAAGTGTGTATTTCCTATGTTCTCTTGACCCTGTTGTCAAGATGTCCCTGCTGAGATGTTATAGATTGCATTCATATATGGAACTTATCTTTTACTGTCTGTGACTCGTAGTGGTGCAATCTTCCTAGACAGGATTTTTCTGAGGCCATTATAAATGACAAATTTCACCAGTCATGGAAGTACCATTAGAGGGTTGCATCATTAACCCTACATACGCAGTAACCCCACAACAAAAAAGTCATGTATTGCAGTGCTGATGCAAAAGGTAAAGCTCTCCAATGTAGGTAACAATTCTGTCACTAGATCCTTGAGATTATGTTTATGAAATTAATATCTCTGAATAATGATGCCTGGTTCTAGTGAAATATACATTTCTAATAATTCTGCAAGTTAACTAAATGCCATAGTCTTATAAATCAGTTAGTGAGAAACCTTGGACAAATTGAAGGGAGAGAGAAATAAGAATTTATTAGGCACCTACTATATGCCAGGCACTGCACTAAGTGCTTTGCAAATATTACTACACAAGATTCTCACCATAATCCTCTGAAGTAGGTGCTGTTATCCTCATCATTTTATAGTTGAGGAAACTGAGGCAGAGGTTAAGTGACTTGCCTACAGTCACAAAGCTAGTAGATAAGGCAGGATTTAAACCTGAGCCTTCCCGATTTTAAGTTCAATGATCTGGCTGTCTACGGGGGAGCTATCTGATCTGGGAGATGAGGGGAGAATGGATGGGAGAATAGTATCCTTTTGTTGAAGACTCTATTTTTTTTCTTGAAGATAGTTTATCCTTTTGGCTCAGAATTGTGATTTCATCAGTATAGCAAACTCCTAGTGAAAAAACTCTTTTCAGGGCTGCTCATTCACCTTTGTTGTCCCTTTACCCAACTCTCAGCTGTAGCTCCGAGAAGTTATAAAATGCATAGCTTCCACACCTTGGTAAGCCACCTTGGCAGATGGGCTAAACCAGGTTGAGGGTAAGCAACAGGCCTCAAACCCATCAGTAAGTTAGGGGGACGACTATCCTAAGCATATGAAGTCTTCCCCTTAACCTGTCCCAATGGAATGAATGGAAGAGAACAATTTGTTATAACAGTCATGAAGGTGTCCCAAGCAGGCTATGTATGGAGTTTTCAGCACTTGGTCAGACATCAAAGACACCAAGGTCATCCACTACATCTCAGGCCATTGTCAGTCATATTGACTTTTATCTTGCCACTGGACTTAGCTTTCTGTGAAAGAGAGTGAAGCTGAGGACTTTGTTCAACTCTGCCTCACTTAAATGCAAGACATTACCCTGTGACTTCATTAGTCCTTTTTGAAAAATGAAGAAGGAACAACAATAAGCAATTAATCTACAATTTACAATGTTAGAGAAATAGGCAGGGCACTGAAAGTTTAAGTAACATAAACAGATAGGATGTTGGTAGAATATAAATACTTTAAGGGCAAGAACTGTCTCACTTTAATATATGTAGCCACCTTCCTGTGCTGAAGAAACCTCTACCCTGGGGCTCTTCTGATTCATAACTGCTTTTCCTACACTATTTCAGGAAAAAGCCCATTCATACCTCATTTAACCCACAATTTTCTGTCTATTTCCTCCTTCCCAGCCCTCTTCCTTCTTGCCATTCACCATGTCCCCCACTATGAATATCCTCTTCTTCTCCTCAGTAGGGCCCTGTTACCTTCAGGATCAAATAGAAAATCTTCCATCTGACATTCATAGCCCTTCATAACCTGCCTCCTCCTCATCTTCCTAGTCTTTAGGCCTCACACCCCCCTACTTACCTTGTGATAGAGTAATACTGGCCTGATTATTGTTCCTCAAAAAAGACATTTCATCTCCTGATTTGAGGCATTTTCTCTGGTTGTTTTCATGTCTGGAATGCTCTCCTTCCACATCTTCAAGTCCCAGTTAAAATGCCATCACCTTTTCTGATCCCCTTTAATTTTAATGTCTTCCCTCTGTTAATTGTTTGTACTTAGTTATTTACATATCATCTCACCTGTTAGACTTGGAGTTTTTGAGAACATGAACTGCTTTTCCCCCTTCTTTGTATCCCAGGGCTTAGCATAGTACCAGGAGGTACTTAATAAATATTGACTAACTGACTCCCAGCTAGGGAACCATGAATTGTGATTAAATTAACTGTCTTATTTTTCTTGAATATCATGAATCAACCCAGGACCCAAAGGCCCAGTCAAAGTTCCCTCCCTTATCACTGTTCCCCGATATATGTTTTCTCCACTCTCAGAATATAAGGGCATGTGTGGACTTTGGTTTTTGTATTTCTATTCGAAGGGTTTAGAACAATCCTTGGCACATAGTAAGTGCTTAATAAATGCTTTTTAAATCACTCATTTGTATACCTAAAGCCTGGCATAGAACATAAGAAGTGTTAAATACATGATTATTGATTCATTGATTCTGAGGCAGGATTTGAACCCAGGTTTTTCTAACTTCAAAGTCATCTTTCTATTGAACAACCTACCATTGGGAGAGAGTCAGTTTCAAGGACCCTTGTGTGTTAACTTTGCTCAACATTTGGGTACAGTGCTTAAGCAGCCTGTAGGAGAGGGCTCAGTCCTCTTCGGAGGAATCCCGTCCCTGGCTGACTAATCCAATCTCCTGTAGACTACTTTCATCCCCTGAGGACTCTGGGCACCTGAGGGCTGGTCTCATCTCCTCAGTGCGGATCCCAGTTGGCAATGATGTTGCAATGGGGAAAACCTTTGTGGTTCAGTGCTTTTCAGCGGTATCTGACTCTTGATGACACCATTGGCGGCTTTCTTGACAAAGATACTGGAGTAGTTTGCCATTTCCTTCTTCAGCTCATCGAACAGATGATGAGATTGAGGCAAACAGGTTTGTTTGCTTATATGTTGGTTTGTTTTGGTTTTTCCCCAGAACTTCCTTGGTTTCTTCATAATCCAGTGAATGTGGACAATCTGGTATCTACTTCCTCTGCCTCTTCAAAGACCAGCCTGCTCTTCTGGCAATTCTTGGTTCATATATTGCTGAAGTTTAGCTTGCAGAATCTTAAGCATAACCTTCCTAGCATGTGAAATTATATCAATTGTTCAGTAATTTGAGCATTTTTTGGCATTACCCTTCTTTAGGATTGGGACATAAACTAAATCTCTTCTAATCCAGTGAACACTGTTGTGTTTCCAAATTCACTGACATATTGGGTGCAGCACTTTAATGACACCATCTTTTAGGGTTTTAATAGCTTGTAGGGTGGCCAGGTGGCTCAGTGAGTAAGAACACTGGCTCAAGAGTCAGGATGACCTGGGATCTAATCCGGGCTCTGATACTTAGCACCACACCCAGAAATAACTGGCTGTGTAACCTTGAGCAAGTTACTTAACCCGAATTGCTTTAAAAAAAAATAGCTTGGCTGGAACTCTATCACCTCCTCCAGCCTTATTGTTAGCAATGCTTCCTAAGGCCCACTTGACCTCATTATCTAGGATATCTGGCAGGAAATCAGTAACTATGCCATTAGGATTATTGGTAATGTTAAAATCTATTCCGTATAGTTCTTTTTTTATAAAGCAATTGGGGTTAAGTAACTTGCTCAAGGTTACATGGCCAGGTGTTTCTGGGTGGGTGCTAAGTTTCTGAGCCCGGGATTCTATCTCCAGGTCATCCCAACACTGGAGCTGATGCTCTTATTTGCTGTGCTACCTGGCCACCCCTCCATATAGTTCTTTTATATATTCTTGCCACCTTTTCTTTATCTCTTCTACCGCTAAATCCCTACCATTTTTGTCTTTTATCATGCCAATTTTTTTGCATGAAATTTCCCTGTGATAGTTTTAATTTTCTTGAAAAGATCTCTTTCCTATTCTATTGTTTTCTTCTATTTTTCTGCATTGCTCATTTTAAAAAGTCTTCTTATCTCTGCTCACTATTTTCTGGAATTCTACATGCCATTGGATATTTCTCTTTCTCCTTTCCCTTTTGCTTTTCCTCTTTCCTCAGCTATTTATAAACCCTCATCAGATAGCCATTTTGCATTTTTTGCTATTTTTCTTTGGAATTTTTGTTTTGGTTTAGTTTGGTTTGGTTTTTTGTTCTATTTTGTTTTGCTGCTTCCTATATAATGTTGTAAATCTCTCTAATGATAGCAGCTCAAAGTGGAAATTCCAGTGGCTGGCATAGGGAGAGACCTGAACCAAGATTTCCTTTTAATACTATCAAATATACCATGCTGCCTTTTCACCTAGATAACTGAAAGCTGTATAGTGTCTTAAAACTCTTCAATAATCCCCAAATTGGTCATTTTTGATACAAGGTCTGCTCATGTTCCAGGGTAGAAGATATATTCAATCATTTACTGGTAGATTGGGAGTTATATTATGTGCAGATGTACAACTTTAACAAGGATCCACTGATACAGCCAGAAAGATTGTTGTGTTGGGTATCAGGAAATAGCCAAACAACAAACAGACTTTCATATAACCACCCTTTATTGCAGCAAAATTACTAAGAAGAGACCATTTTGGAAATTACTATAATATCCTATTGCCAGAAATCTAAAGGAAAAGAAGATTAACAGAAGAAGCATCATGTGATAGGGAGAAGTAGTTTGCTTTAGAATACTTGGAATTTAAGAGACATACGTGAAAAACCTAATTCTGCTATTGACTCCCTGTGTGCCCTCAATGGAATTAGTTCACCACTTTGGGACTCACTGTAAATTGAGATGTCAGCCAAGGGATCACTAAGGTTCCTTCTAGCTCTGAAGTTCTATGATTCCAGGGATGAGTTTCTTGCCTTTTTCCATTCAATTTTTCATTTAGGATCATATGATCATATATTTAGAAGTGAAAGAGACTCTGGAGGTTTTCCAATTCAGCTCCATTATTTTACAAATGAGAAAACTGAAGTGGATAGATATGGAGTGACTTGAGCAAGGTTGTACAAGTAATAAATGGAAGTCAGGGTTTGAACCATATGCTCTTAGTCTAATCTGAAGACTTGAACCATGCTAATATCTTTAAAAAAGCATTTATTGAAAGTGGAGAAGGTAGAAAATTAACAGTGTTTCAATTGCTTATAGGCTATCTAGACTTAACTTGGTCAATGTACCCTCACAAAATACTTTAATTTCCTCATTCATAATGTGGACCTAAGGCTGGGGCGGCTAGGTGGCACAGTGAATACAGCACCGGCCCTGAAGTCAGGAGGACCTGGGTTCAGATCCAGCCTCAGACACTTAACACAAAACTTAACTGTGTGACCTTGGGCAAGTTGCTTAACCCCAATTGCCCTCCAAAAAAAAAAAAACAGTGAAAAAAAAATAATAATGTGGACCTGGAAAAGGTATTGCATAGATAGATAGATAGACAGACAGATAGATAGATAGATAGATGGCTTCAGAATCAATAAGTCTTAGATTCAAGTTGCCCTCTTGACACATACTGCATGTGGGATCTTGGAAAATCACTTAACCAAAGAACAGATCTAAAGAAACCCTCCATCAAAAAAAAAAAAAAACTATGAGGAATTAAAATAAGAAAAGAATCTTATTTGACTCAGGTAGTCAGTTGCATTCATGACTTTTAGGGAACATTTATAACAGAATATTTGGAAATATAAGCCTAAAATGTGCACTTTGCCATTTACCAAATTATTTCTAGAACTGAAGTTATTGAATGTCCTGATATAGCAATATCCCACTTACTCCCCAAATACCACATTGAAATCAGAATGCCTAGGGGCGGCTGGGTGGCTCAGTGAGTAAGAGCACCAGCTCCAGTGTCGGGATGACCTGGGGATCGAATCCGGGCTCAGATACTTAGCACCGCACCCAGAAATAACTGGCCATGTAACCTTGAGCAAGTTACTTAACCCCGATTGCTTAAAAAAAAAAAAAGAAATCGAATGCCTAAGTGCCTTTCACAATACACTTTCCAACATTCAGTATTTAATATTGTCCCACCTTTTTTATTCTTTGTGAAGTCATAGGAGTGAACTTTACTATATGTGTTTTACAAATGAAAGAGAAACAACAAAAAAAAACAACACCTAGCCACAGAATAGCTTTGGGTCTTTAACACCCATTAATTTCATGCCTTTCACCATTTTTAGAGGAAAAATTAGAAGAAAAGGCAAGGGAAACAAAAAATTTTTCAAACCATATGCCTTGTTGAAGTTTGGAAAGACTTGGGTAAATTTTCAGTCCCCAAATCTCATTTTCCCTCATGACCAAGAAATATATAATTATTGGTTTTAAGTTGAGATCATTAGTATTTCAAGAAAAATGACCTGCCCCCTTCCAGATCTAAAAAGTCTCTGTCATCAGCACATCTGTATATGCACAATACACAATGTACTGTCTGCCTAAGGATATTGATTGGACATGGCAACATGGGCTCGGAATCATGACATTAAGCCTGGCATTGAAATTATGCTCAAAAATGACAAAGTGTATTACATGTTCTATTATATGCATCCACAAATGCTTGAGAATTCATTCTTCACAGGTGATGCTCACATGGTCTTGTAACAAAAGGCTATTGAATCCCATAATGTTTTCCTCATTATTCCTGAACTCTAACTCAAGCTGGTGAAAAAAATCCATATTAGGAGCAGTTCTGGAAGCATCCCAGAGCAGAGAAAAGTAACATAGTGTTTTGTAAAGCAGGCCATATAAAATAGGATACACAAGAGAAAGATTCACACATGAAACACCAAAGATTTGTAGATGTTGCATCAACCCCTGAAATAAATCAAGAAAAAAAAACAACCCAAAGTTCTTAGATAACAGGAAGTGCCTTGGTGAACATTATAAGGAGCCAATTTTGACAGTTAAGAAGTTTCTTAATCTCTCCACATAATCCTAAAGATGATCCAAAGAGCCACAAACCCTTTAAAATCAAGTAAAATTAAACTTCAGTGGCACTGGAAAATAGTTGTATCTTAATCTTCCAGATTAGAAATGAGTACAATGGAGGCAGAGACATATTAAATTAATTGTTTGAGGCCACTCATTAAAAGCATCACTGCTCTTTGTAGTATTCTATCACATGAAAAACAATCTATCCCTATGATTTTATTTCAGTATGGATACTTAGTGGGTTGATAGAAACTGTCTCTCATCTGGATCAGATATAATTAGTACATTTTTTTTTCTTTTTTGGAAGGGCAACTTTATTTGTAAGAACTTTTGAAATGTCTAGAAGTCATAACATGTCTCTTCAGAAGGTAATATCAATTTTCTACCAGGACTCAGTCAAAAGGCCACATGTGGCCTAGAGGCGACACCTGTTCCCCACCCCTGGTCAACTCTAGGCTTTTGCCAATAGCAAGTAGCAAGTTTTTCAACTTACTTCATTTTGGTTTATTGAAAAACAAAATTAGCTCGATCAACTGGAAAAAAAAATCAATGTGTCCTTTTGCTTTGATTCCTCAATGATGTTTTCAGAAAAGTTAACAATTTTCCAATAAAACTGAAAATTACTTCACTACTTTGATTCACTGAAGGGGATCATGGCTGGCAGAACTTCTATGTTTATGTATAAGAGTGTACTTAATTATGCCCATATTTAATGCAACTCTTGTAGGGTGTATTTTATGATTTGAGAGGGCTATTGCATTGGGATTTCATTCACTGAGGCTTATCATCAAAGGAACTTGACTGTCACTCCATGAAGATGCATTCTAGGATAAACTAGAATCTACTGACAAAATTTCATGGAACATATTAAAAAACAATTTTCCATTAAGCAGTGAAATAATTTGCTAAGCTAAGTGACTGTAAAAAAAAGTCACCATCAAAGTTCCTTAGAATTACTGGTTCTTTCAGACTCTGAAAAAGTTCCAATGAGGAAATGTATAGTCATTTTTATTTTGATTTTTAATAACATCCAGAAATGAATCTCTCAGAAGATTTTCCAGACTATAATTACCTTACCATGACTGCCATTGCTTTTATAGCTTTGTGGTTGAACAGCTAGAAAAGTTATTATATCTATGTATCCTAAAACAGGTTATAGATCAACATAAGGAAATTTTATTTATTTGTACTCAGTAATTTGAAATTCAAAATCATTAAGAGATAGGCTCTGGGCTATTTCACAAAAGCATGTGCCTTTCCACATAAGCATAGGGCTAATTTGGGGGAGACAGGTATACCATAAAGTTTTAAGTAGGAAAGTCCTTATCATTTATTGAAGAGGAAGAAAATTGATGAGTCAACAGAGCAAATTTTTTCAAGAATCTTGCTACAGAAAAGAAGAAGCTAGGGGAATTCAGTTTTGTGCTTATGAAATGAGGTATAAAGAAGTTCAAAAACAAGTCTGACAATCTCCGTCAGAAAGTAGCATAAAAAGAATATGTCCATGTCTTCTGGGGTTTGTATTTTTGTCACAGCCAAGTGATTTTATATGTTCCAAATATAGGTTGGTCTCTTCTCAAGAAGAGGTGATGGAAGGCACAAGGTTTAGTAGCAGAATCTAGAATGTAAATGAATGTTAATCTAGAATGTTAAATGAAAGCTCTGAGCTTCTAGGACAAGTTCAAGTAATATACAGTGAAGGGGAAGACCAGCACAGCTAAAGCAGACACAAGGGGAAGTCAGTAAGTTAAGTTGGATGAATCATGAAACAGAGAGAAAAGCAAAGTTATTTAAGAAAAACAGGGGAGAAAAATACAGTCCTTGGTCAAAACTAGAGGGTAGTTGAATAGGAGTAAAGAAAGCTAGATTGGTGTTGAGACTAACTACCAATGGACAATATGTCTTGTTATGAAATCACTCTTTTGAGTTAGGCCATTTTGGCAGCCATGCCCCATGTAACCCAACATCTTGAAGAAGGCATGGAATGAAGTCCAGATATGCAATGGTGGTAGTGTTTAAACTTTTTTACATATCCACTGCCTAATTTGAACTTTTTTCCAAATTTTACAATATTTCAACAGAGGAATTTTGCCCAAAGTTTGTAGCATGCAAATGAACTGGGCAAAAAAAAGTGCTAGGAAGCATAAAATGCTATTTATATCTTAAAGAATTTTACAATCAAATTCATATATACATGTTTGAAATGTTTATAATTGTAAATAAAATGGAAAACTAAAAACCCATGGCCTAACCACAACCTTGAAAAGAGTTAGAAGTAATTGGCATTTAATTACAAACATTCCCATAGCAAGTTAAAATCAATTTTAAAAACATTTATTAAGTACTGACTGTGTGTCTAGGGTGGCCTTAAAGTTAAAAAGACAAAAATTAAAAATTTCTGTTCTTACAGAACTTTACCAAAAACCTTACAAATTTATGATGATTTACTTCAGTTCTTTACACATTGATCTTTGAGAAAAGAATTAGGAATCATGATTCAACCTAACACTGGTTAAAGCTACTTTAATTAGAGAAGGTACTATATGAATGAGGCAGTTAAATGGTAGAGTGGATAGAGTGCTGGACCTGGAGTCAGGAAAATTTATCTCCCTGAGTTCAAATCTGGCCTCAGACATTTACTAGCAGTGTGACCCTGGGCAAGTCACTTAATTCTGTTTGCCTCAGTTTCCTCATCTGTAAAACAACCTTGGAGAAGGAAATGGCAAACCACTCCTATATCTTTGCCAATAAAACCCCAAATAGGGTCACAAAGAGTCAGACCTAGCAAGCATCACTAGACGAAACAATTAATCAGGGACAGAAAGCAAAAAAAGCATACATTCAACATACTTATCTCTTTTTATATTCACAACAACTCTATCAGAGAGCTAGAAAAAGTGTCATTCCATTTTATTGATAGAACAAAAGAAATAGCAAAGGTTTTAGGATGTTGGTTAATATCCTATAGCTAGATATTCACAAAGCTAAGCCCAAGAAAATCCCATCTTCTACATCCAATCCCAATATTCATTACCTCCAAGGTCTCTTCTATATCTAAAATCTATTAACATTCCCTGTGATCCTTCCCCTTAAATCTACTAGTTTTAAAATCTCTTATCCCAATTCATAATGGATTGATCATAACAATCATTAGCATGGTCACATTCCATTTTTTGGAATAATACAGGCACAAAATTGAATAACTTCAATATTTTATACAGGTCTAGCAATGTGGGTAAAGCTTAGGGTGATTGAGAGATACTAAAAGGAGATCACAAAACAAACACATATAAAACACAAAGCTGTTTCTGCTTATGTAGGGGATTGGTTCTTTAAGCAGTACCACAGTTTCAGAAAAGACATTTTGAAGGAATCACTTGCTAATTGGAAAATTAATTAGCATCTGTCATTTTCACTCAGAGTATTTTTAAGTTTCAATGCAATTTAATTTAGTTAACTGACTGAAAAAAAAAAGTGTGTAAATTCAACAAAGTTTTTAACATGATTTCTTCCACAAGATTGTCTCCCTGGTCTTGAATTACATTTATGCAATATATATATATGTATGTATGTATGTATATATATATGCATATATATATATATATATGTCAACCAGCTATTGTCCATCAATGATCTTCAAATTAGCCAATAGTTCCATTCCCTTTATGTAGATTCTTGTATAGCTTTGTAATTTAGGTGATGTGATGGCTTCTGTCTTCATCAGGAGATTTTAGCAAACTGAAATAATAGCTGCAGTGCCTGGCAAAGTGATAAACTGTGCTTGTGTTCACTCTTTCCCCCTAAGGCTAACTTGATTATTTAAACACTCTTTTAATAAACTAAAAATCTATGGAAGGGGGCAGTTAACTAAACAAAACACTAGATTAGGAACAAAAGAGCTAACATAGACAAAGTCTACAAACTCCATAATCACTACAGAAGAGATATACTCTTTCCCATTCTTGAGGCTGGAAGCAATTCAATAGGGCGTCTAGATGGGTAATGTCAAACTCAAATAGAAATGGAGGCCATTAATCCATACCTAAGGATCCCTGAAATCTCATACTGATTTAGTTTTTAAAAAGTATTATCTGTTCTACTGTATTTTTTTATTTTGCAAAATATTTCCATATTACATTTTTATCCGGTTCATTCAGGTCACAAGCATCTTGTACTGTGGTGGTATGTTGGACACTTCTGATTTAGATTATCCCTCTGCCTACTGGTATACTGCTAGTATCCTATAATAAATTCCTAATTATTCCCCTAATATGAGACAAAAAATAAAAGTAAAATAAATAGATTAGAGTGAAGGATAAACATTTGTGATCATCTTCACTAACTTTTATGTATTAAGAGAAAAGGGTAGAAATGATGAGATGAAGAGGAAAAAAATCCAATGATTTTCAGAAGGGTTAATGTATTAAAAATAGAACATTTTCTATTAGGTAGACAAAACTATATTGAATATATAAGTACCTTTTGAACTAAGATATCTTTTCTGATTGATTCAACATAATGGGTTTAAACCAGAAAGTTCATTTTTTCCAGATTGGCCTGACTTTTATGGTATACTCATTTCATGTTTAAAGTAAGAACTACACTAAACAATGAAAAGTTGAGACTACTTAAGTTTTCATCATTTATTTTTAATCAAGGAACACATGTCCTTTCTAACTCTTGCCTCTCTCAGAGTTATGAACACTGGAGAAAGGAAGACAATAGTATAAGAAAGGCTCAATGTTTGTACAAATGACTGTGATCATTCGTTACCCCTTAGGTTATAAAAGAGCATTGAAATGCCTTCTTGACTCTAGTGATAAAGTGTTTTATTTTATTTTTACATTGTAGTTCAAGATTCTGGTTTTCAATATGTTTGTGAAAAGAATGGTAATTGACCAGGTTAAATACAATAAGTATGTGAAAGAGAAAATGTGGAGGACTTCCAAGTCATGTGAGCAACAAAATGGAGGACTAGACATCTTTTCTGATCCCCAAAATCTCTTGAACTTCATCAAAATAGAAACTGTGCAGCAAAGATAAAGCAAATTAAGCTGTGTCCATAGTCTAGGATACCCAGAATCTACATAAAGAGTTAATTAAAAAAACCAATGAACTGACACTTACTGACCCTAAGATCATTCCCCTACCTCCAACACTACTAGCAGTAAAACTGCAATAGCTGAGCTAAAGACATGACACCAATTTACAATAAAACCTGTTTCTGTACCCTGCTACCTACTTTTGCTTTCCAGTGGTATGGAGACTCCAGTTCCAAGCTGTGGAAATTTACTTGGGCCACAACAGTTAATTTGATCATATCTCTTCAGGAGCAAAAGACTGCTAGGGGTTGCAATCTTGGGGCACCAGCACTGCAAAACTCTTAACACCAATGCCAGGTCAGAGAACTGAGGCTAGTGAGAGTAGAAGAAAATACCATGTTTGTTAGGGGAGTCTACAGAACTCCATCAGGTTGGAGCCAGTTCAAAAGTCACTTGAGGAGAGACCTAGACTGGTGAGCCATGAATTGCTGAGCATGGAAGGAGGCTGAGATATTGTGAGATATAGACTCAAAAGAAGTCAAAATCAGAGGGGAGGGATTCAGAAAGTAAGTGATAGGGAAAATAAGTAAAATTAGGAAGCCTAAATAAGATCTGAAAGATCAAATATTTCAAGAATGCTAACAATAATAATAATAACAACATCAATCTTTTTTTTTTTTCAAATAAAAATATAACTAAGGCAACCTCCCCATCTTGTAATTAGGCAATTGATTTTTTTTTTATGTTAAAAGCAAGACTTCATATTTAGGGTTAGTTCATTATTCTATTCTATCCTATCTATTTTTTATCTTAAGTCTATTATACATTATAGTATGTAACTCTCCAGCTTTCATTCATTTGCAAATATGCAAAAAAGAAGCAATGTAACAGTGAAAAGAAAGACCTGGTTTCACATTCAACCTTCAACATCTACTGGTTGTGTAGACATAGGCTTTTACTTGATTTTTCTGAGGCTTGGTTTCCTTATCTGTAAAATAGGAATAAAAATACTTGCCTTAATATGCACACAATGAAGGAACTGATTTGAAAACCTTATGTTGCCATATGAGTAATCATTACTTCAAAATGCAGACTGTGATAGGGATATAAACAAAATCCTCCATGTAATACTAGAAACCTTCTTCAAAGTTGATGTTGGTGTATAAATCAGATCTTTTGTCATGGTTGCTATAAATGCTTATTGACTGCTTGGCTGAACCAAATGTGATTTTCTTCATTAGAGCCATAGTATGTCCAAATAAACAGACTACAACCTCAGAATAAAAAAAAATAGCTAGCATTTACAAGGAACTGTGTTAAGTACTTTACATATGCTATCATATTTAATCCTCACAACAACACTGAGAGGTAAGTGTTATTATTATCTCCATTATTTTGAATGAGGAAACTGAGGCAAACAGAGATCAAGTGCCTTGCCCAGAATCACACAGCTAGTAAGTATCTAAAGCTTATATTTGAACTCTATAAAATGTGTCATCTTTACCTCAGGCCTAATGAAAAAATTTCATTCTAAATGTACTCAAGAACACAGAAATCTGATGGTGGTAACAGTGAAGAGGCAGACTAGGGGCATTGTGGACAGAAACCGGAATCAATGTTGTTTTATGGGACTACATACAAAGGTACATAAAAGGGGAAAGTGGGGAAAGAGTATAGAAAGGAGGGTGTGATGTTCTAGGGTCAAATCAAAGGCTAGAAATGATAGGATGATGACCTCTATGGTCTCAGAAAAAGAAGATCCTATAGGAGAGTGGGGGAGAAGTGAGGCAGTATTAAAAAAAAAAGGGCAGGAAAGAGGTCTTACTTTAGTAGTGGGTTCCCACTAATGAATTCCTATGAGGGAAGAAAGATGGTTGGTAAAGAGAGATGAGGACCTTACACTGGATGAGGCATAGGGGATTTGGTCATTGAAGTTTCCTTACTAATGCACTGATGGTGGAATTGTAAACTGATCCAACCATTTTAGAGATCAGTTTGGAACTATGCCCAAGGGGCTATAAAATGGTACGTGCCCTTTGACCAAACAATACCACTACCAGGTCTGTATTCCAAAGAGATTTTTTAAAGGGGGGATTTTTTATATGAGGGAGAGAAAAAAATGCACTAAAATATTTATAGCAGCTCTTTTTGTGTGGGCAAAGATTTGAAAATTGAAAGTATGCTCATTAATTGTGGACTAAACAAGTTATTGTATATAATTGTAATGAAATATTGCACAATTTGTGCTTTCAGAAAAACCTAGAAAGACTTACACTAACTGATGCAAAATAAAGAACATTGTACACAGCAACAGCAATACTGTCCAATAATCAACTGTGAATGACTTAGCAATTTTCAACAATACAAAAATCTAAGACAATTCCAAAGGATTTATAATGAAAAATGCTATCTACTTCCAAAGAAAGAACTGATGGAATCTTAATACAGATTGAAGTATATTATCTTTATTTTTTTGCTCATATTTCCTTTCACAACATGACTAATATGGAAATATGTTCTGCATGACTACACATGTATAACCTATGTCAAATGACTTGCCTTCTCAATGAGGGAAAGAGAATTTGGAACTCAACATTTAAAAAAAATGAATGTGTAAAATTCTTTTATATGTAATTTTTTTTGGAGGGGGAAAGATAGAGCAATTGGGATTAAGTGACTTGCCAAAGGTCACACAGCTAGTAAGTGTTAAGTGTCTGAGGCCAAATTTGAACTCAGGTCCTCCTGACTCCAGGGCCAGTGCCCTATTCATGTACCACCTACCTGCCCCTTTTATGTGTAATTAAAATATATATATATAAATTTTTGGGGAGATTTTTAAAAAGAAAGAAGTCTACTTCTCCTGTATTTGCAGAGAGGTAATTGGAACCCTTGGGGACAATTTGTACCTGGAAGACTGGGAAAGCATGGACTCAGTGAAGATATTTTGAGGCAAATGTGTAATAAAAGGTAACCAGGGTAGGGCCTAGATCGATAATGGGCTACATAATCAGGGAAATGGTAGGGTAAAAGCCCTATGATGGGGCAATGTCTTCTCCAATGCCTGCAATAATTGTCATTGTTCTGAGACTGTGGCACAATGGAAAATGGGAATCAATGGGGCATGCCCTACAAGGCAGTGGCACAAAGCACCTAGAGGAGAGAGACTAGAATGGATACCTTGGAAGCTTTGATTGCATAAAGAATACAGAGGAAATAGAAAAGCTAGATAATTATAAGGATAATGAATCAGAAGAATGATGGTCTAGAATAGACAGAAATAAAGGACAGATAATGAAGAGGAGAGAAATTCTTTTTGGAAAGGAGAGCAAAAAACGAAATAAAAAACAACAGTTAATACACAGTACTAATTTAAGGGGAGGAGAAAAAAGAAGAATCTACTTGACAAACTGAGAGGAAAAAAAAGAGGGGAAGGCTATGGATATATAGATATAGATAACCAGATAAAAAGCAGGAGAGAGAAAATATAAGGGACAGCTTAGTTATTTTAGAAAAGGCAAGGTGTATAAGTAAAATTCTAGGGATTGATTATTAGAAAAGAACAGTGTCTATGCACAGCCCTTCATAGTTAATCTATGCTATGAGTTGCATGTGCATGAAGTAGAATTCTAAGACCAGGCAAAGACAGATATCCCTTCCTCTTATGTATTGTGCTAGAAAAGTTGTCCAGTTCCTAGTTCCAATTTCCCATTCCGTGATATTGTCTGGAAATAGTGGTGACAGAAAAACCCACCCTGGGTTATGCTGAAATTAATTCTATAGATATGAAAACAAAGTGCAGGTTATCCATTGCCACAAATATTATATCCTATTATCATGTAGTTCAGAACATCATGCTATTAAACAAAATGACATTTAAGCAAAATGTCATGTGAGATATAAAAATTACTGGCTGAACCTTCAGGGAACTAAAAAAAACTGCACAAAATCACACAATTTCAAAGATTTGGGCAGAAGTGGGTTGAAACTTATAATCTAACCCATTCTGCTACTTCTGTTCTTTGACTTCAATTTTCTTTTATGCTTCTTCCCCCCGGGTTCACATAATTTCTTCTGTCAAGTTAATTCAAACTAGAGTCCATATATAAGCTTCTAAGTTTCCTCAATTTGGATACTTGGTGTGGTAGAGAGGAATTAGAATGCTGGCAAATTGACTTTAGGGAATCAGAATAGGCTTTTACAAGTGGTTGTTCAGCAACAAGGCAAGTGGTAGTTTTATTTGGCAGATGTGGACTTGGAGGCTGTTCCAAGCCTTGGGAGCAGTCAGAATGGTGGCACCATATCAAGAATGAGAAAAGAAATAAAAAGCTCAGGGAAGAGAGAGAGGTATGGCTCCATAGAATTCCTCCTGCAGTTCTGGGACTTTCTCTGTTATATACTTAAATTTATGTACATTCCCACTGGTGAATGATTGGATTTTGAAGATTTTTTTCTCAGGCAGTATTGTATTCACCTCCAGCCCAATATACAACACCACTGACAATTCCATAAGAATACACTGACTCATTAAGATTCAGTTACCATTCGTGTCTGATAAGCATGGAGCAGATTGAGGCTAAGGTACCTTATTAGCAAAGCAGTTTAAGAAAGGCAACAATTATTTCTAACATGCCTCACTTAAGCAAATGCAAAATAATGAGCATGAGAATGAAATCTATGCTCAGTCTACTTAAATAATATAAACACAACACCAACAAATCTTTGTCATGGAATTACAAAACTCAGGAATTGTAAAGGACCTTTGCAACCATCTATTTCGACCCATACATAAAAGAAATGCTTATTCTAACGTACTTAACAAATGGTTATCCAGCCTCTGCTTAAACACATCCAAGTAGGAGGAACTAAAAACCACTTGTAGTAGCTTAATTTTGGATATCTTTGATGAAAAGGGAAAAGTTATGAGAAAAAAAAGAGTATGCTTCAATCTGTATTCAGACTTCATAGTTCTTTCTCTGGATGTGGACAATTTTTTCTATCTTGAGTCTTTTAGAATTATCTTCCATTATTGCTCTGCTGCGAAAGCTAAGCCTATCACATTGACCATTGTACAATGTTTCTGTTACCATATACAATGTTCTCCTGGTTCTGCTCACTTCACTCAACCTTCAGTTCACATAAGTCTTTTCAGGTTTCTCTGAAATCTGCCTGCTCCTCATTTCTTATACTACAATAGTATTCCATTACATCCATATACCACAACTTGTTTAGCCATTCCCCAATTGGTGAGCATCCCCTCAAATTTCCAATTCTTTGCCATCACAAAAAGAACGTCTCCAAACATTTTTGTACATGTGGGTCCTTTTCCCTTTTTAATTATATCTTTGGGATACATACCTAGTAATGGTAATGCTGGATCAAAGGGTATGCAGTTTTATAATCCTTTGGGCATAGTTCCAAATTCATGACCAGTTTCTTCAACCAGTCCACGTATAGCATGGAAACCATCTTCCTTTCCCTTCTTCTAGACACTCACCAGCTAATCTATACCCTTTTTGCAATATGGCACCCAGATTTGAACAAAACACTCCAGATGAATTGTGATAAATGTGGGGTACAATGAGACTCTCACTTTCTTATTTCTGGAAAATATATTCTTCTTAATTATAGCTCAAGACTGCAGTAGTCTTTTGGCTGCCTCATTACCCATTGCTAATTTATATTGAATTTATACTCTGTAAATCCCTCCAGATTTTTTCCCAGACAATTGCTATTTGTCCATGCCTCCTCCATTTTATACTTCTGAAGTATATTTGTTGTACCCATTTGCATGATTTTCCATGTCAATATTCAATTTCACTTTAATAGATTAAGACCAATGCTCTACCCACTTACGATCCTCTTATATCCTGTCATCCACTTTTGTCAAAGTAGTCAATACATATGAAACTTATAAACAGAAGTATTTAGGAGTTAAGAAGAGAGAAAACATTGTCTAACAATTTTATATCAAGCTCATATGTCCTCAACCTCCACAAAGTCCTGCTCCAGTGCTCCATAATGATGTGAATGTGACTCTGAGTTCTTAAATGCTATGCCAGAGAAGCACAAGCTCTGGCATTTTTTACTCCATTCAAAAGGTTTTGAATACAGTTCCTTTCTGGGTCTAAGCTAGCTAAGTGTAAAAAGCCTCATAGAGGAGAATGACTCCTTGTATTAATCATTTGGACATGTTGACTTTATACAAAATAGTACTTTATTATATCAGGCACCTTTCTGGTTCTGAGGTAATAGTGGCAGAATCTTAGAAAAGAAAGTCAAGGAAGCTAAGAGCTTTATGAATCCCAATATTTTTAGGCCATTTTTAAAAAATATGCTTTAATTTCATCGTTAGTACAGTTAAGCATGAAATTCTTGCCTAGTGACCAACAGATAAGCTTACCACTGGAGAGACTGAATTGTTTAATTTTGACATTCTCATTATAAACCAAACAGAAGGAAGTTAAAACTAAATGGACAGATGCAACAAAGATTCCCCTTAAAGAGATAAAGAAATGACACACCAGAGCTTGTTGATTTTTTTAAATCTTCTCAAAGGCAACAAGAAACATCATTTTATGGGACATTTGGTCATCTCATATTGCAGTATGAATGATGTTTATTTAAAAAATTGCAAAAATTACAGTAGCTTGGGCACCAACATATGTTATATTGGTTGAAGAGAAAAACAAAGAACTCAATTATATCCTCCAAATTAAAACAGAAGATTTACTCTAGAGCCAACACAACTGAGCAAACAGTTACAAAGTATCGGGAGAGGAAGAAAATGACCTGGAGACTTGGAAACATTATTAATACTAGAAAAAGAAACTAGAATCAACAACCTTATTTCTCCTTTCCCTTCCATATACTATGTTTATGAGAGACATCAACACACATATCAAGGGCATCTTTGATAAACATATTAGTTGGGAACAGGCAGTTTTTCAGATGTGATATTTCATAGTAGATGACATCTTTACCATCACACAATTGGTGAAAAAATTCCACTCCACTTATCTGTTAATTATTCTTTTAAAGAAATTTGATGTGGTAGAACAAAATGTCTCCCTAGAATCTCTCTTCGAACAAGTTGTCACTTATCTATATATCAAAATTATTTAAGATTTCTTAAATGATATAACAAAATTCATGAGGGTTTTTTTTTTTGCACAAACAGATATAATGTAGCTAACATTAGAAGATAAGCACTAAGCTGAGAGGAAAAATCCTTGCAACAACCACTTAAAACAATTTGGCCTATCTCTCCACAAAGGAAGGACAAAATAGATGGAAATGCTTATTTTTCCAAAATATGATGCATAGTTGTGTGGACAATCTATAGAGTTTATCAAAGCAAGATAGACAGATAGATGAGCCAAGACAAATGGACCATGAGTTGGACCCAGAATTAAACAAAATAATTCACTGGATTTCCTTCAGAAAAGTAAAAAACTTCTTTAATGATGTCGATGTCTATATGTATATAGTTGTGAGCATGGAATAGTGTGGCTTATTAAAAATTAAAAATCAATTTTACACAGAAGGCAATGGAGAGCATGAAATATGTAACAAATACAAAATTTCAAAAAATCTGGAATAGGGGTTTATGGTGCTAATTCCAAGGAGCAGCAGAGAGGTGATTAGGTTCTCCTGTGTATTTAGCAGCTGATACTTTCTAAATGAATAGTTATATGCTAAGAATTACTCCCATGCCTCTAAAAAGTAAAGCTAAACCCAACATTAAACTCATATCTATTCTAGTGAGATTTCTTGGAGGATATGTTATTGCAGAGATGAATAACTGGCTAGATTTCAGATAGATAGTTAATGCTCAGAGAATGCGTTTCATTCCCCCAAGTTCTTACAGTTGAAGGGCATACTCCTCTTGTAAGGTATTTTTTTTTTCTTATCTTGCACTAGCTTTCTCCATGCCAATACAAATACCTTCACCATTGTGAAAGTTATAGGCTAAATCTGGCAGCAAAGTACTTTGAGGTTACATCAGTCTTGCTTATATGATGAAAAATCTTCACTGTTGATATCAGTCTTTATTAGTGAGGCCTTTAACTATTCAACTGTCCTAAAAGATTTATTAGTGCTTTGGAGTTCCCCAACATCTATATTTCTATATCTGTATTTAAGACTTTATAGTTGCATAACTATAAATCTGTGTGTATGTGTGTGCTATATATGTACTGTAGAAATTATAGTGATTTTGGAATCAGTGGACCTGTATTCATCTTGGCTTTACTACTTAGTGCCTGTGTGACACTAGGAAAATCATCTAACATTGAACATTTCTGGCCTTCAGTTTCCTCATCTGTATAGGGTCTAGATGACTTTTAAGAACAATTCTAATTCTAAGTCTTATGATCTTTAAGGTCAGAGAAAAAAGGTATCATAAAAACAAAGTTTAACAGACTCCTCAGAATGTTAACATTCAACAAATTTATTCTTTGATAAGTGCTTACTTTATTCACACTACTGGAGAGTGTAAATATGATAAAGTATGCATAGTGCCTTTGGGATAGGGATTGGTCAGTGTAAATATGATAATATATACAAAGTGTCTCAAGGATGGGGACTGTACCTGTGATAATTTTATTGGTATGGACAACACCTAAGTGAGGAAACTCTCTATCAATGAAGGTCTATAACTTCTCTGCAAATTATAATCTTGGAAAGCTGCTTCAAGTACTGAGAAATTAAGTATCTTTCTCAGGGTCACACAGTCATGTTTCAAAGATTAGACCTGAAACAGGTTTTCATGGCTTTGAAGTCATGTTTCCTATATTTTTTCATACTTTTTCACTTTATCAATCAATTGTGCTGACTTTTTCTTTCTCTTTTTCCTCTCCAAAATAATGCTATGCTATTTGTCATGTGAGAAGGTTTTCTGGAAGGAGATGGGGGTAAATGTGATTCTCTGGTGATATGAGCAACAGAAGATGTCAATAAAATTTTATTTTACAAAAAGAAATTATGCAATGTACCTGTAAAGAGTTTCAGTGTTTACATTTGCATATATTATTAGGAAAAAAAGTAAATTATGTGGCCTAATTATATCAGGCTTCTTCACCTAGTTGGAAAAAGTCAGACCTAGAAAGAGGAAAAGTGATTGATACTTTTTTTTATTATATCCCCTAACACCAAAGGAAATCTCTCAACTCCATATGGAATCCTTGTATGATCTACTCATGTCTGGTACATAAAATTAAGAGCTTGAAAAACTATAAGAAAATGAAAATCATCCACAATAGAAAAAAACCCACCAAACCTTCAAATTTGGTCATGGAGAGACAATTTTAAAAGCACCTAACACCCTAAAAAACATAATTTAAAAAAATATTTCAATATAGCCTTTCAAATCTACATAAATGGAACAAAAAACAAACGAGGGAAGCTAAAGACTTGAAGTGAAAACCTAAAGACCCGAAGCTAACTTAATATCTAATAGAAAAGTCTGATATAAAATCTTAAACATTTACAGCATGGGAATAAAAAAATAGTATACTTGTTTCTTGGCTGTGAATGGCAACACATGAATTGACCCTGTGATGAGACATAAACATCTCAAGAAAAAATACAAAAAAATATAAATCACATCCTTTATTGACCACAATAAGGATTATCATTATTTAAAGAGCTTGGGGCAAAAACTGAGATGGAGACTAAATAACCTAATTTTTTAAAGGGAAGGCTAAGAGGTGCAGCGAATAGAGCACTGGCCATGGAGTCAGGAGGACCTGAGTTCAAATTTGGCCTCAGACACCTAATGCTTAACTAGCTGTGTGACCTTGGGCAAGTCACTTAACCCCAATTGCCCTGCCTTCCTTCTCCAAAAAGCAAAAGAAAATAAAATTAAAATATTTTAACGGATGTCAAAGAAAATATAGAGATAATATTCAAATAATTTTATCAAAATTTTGGTTTTTACCTAGTATATTATATATGCATAAATGTAAAGTGTATTTTAACTTGAAAGCATTATGTAAACAATATTATTTTTCACTGTTTTCAAGACAATTTCACAAGTTCAACTAGTCCTCTCTCATCATAGATTTCTATGACACAAGAACATTCATAAAACATGATAACTACAACTTGAAGTTTCCTATAGAATAATCTAGTCATTTTTAAGAGGAAAAAAAAACTAATACTGATAAGATGAAGCAACTTGACCATAGACACAAAACTAGCTGGTGATAGAACCAAGACAGATACAAATCTGTGGCTCTTTTCTATCATACCACACTCCCCCTTCATGTTGTCCATCTTCCCTTGAAGGATCTATGATTACACTGAAGTGAACACTATATCAGCACAGATTTCTTTCTGTCATTCCCATCTTGGGTGATTTTTTCTATATCCTTTCATAAATCTTCCATAAAGGATTTATTCAACAAAGTAGTCCTCCCTCTTGGTCATTTTAATATACTGCGGATGCCAGGGTATCACTTGGACAATCCATCTTCTATCACTTGATCTCACTATATGTCTAGTTCAATTTCTTTTGAGGTGATATACATTCTTAATGATGACTTTTTATAAACAATTCTGGTCCATGAGTTATCTTTAACCTTATCCCAGTCTATTTATAGCCACCATGCATTTTACCATTCTCTTTTGGATAATCCAAAATGTTTACTTTTAAGATACTTTGGGCTTCCAATGTATGTGGCTATACAATATCACCAGGAGAATATGCATTTTAGAAAGATGACTTTTAGGTACAGCAAAAAGCCAGGGATCATATTGCATTTCCAAATGCAATAGAATCTACTTTCTTCCTACTGAATTCTGGGACCATATCATGGTCCATCATTGATTATATATGTGTGTATGTATGTATCAAATGTATGCTGATGAACCAACTTGAATTTTTCATCTATTGGCATTCTATAATATCTATCTATCTATCTATCTATCTATCTATCTATCTATCTATCTATCTATCT
>NW_027186473.1:25915744-25926726 GCF_028583685.1 Petaurus breviceps papuanus
TCTATCTATCTATCTATCTATCTATCTATCTATCTATCTATCTATCTTCTCCATTCACAGTTTTTCCTACGTGAATTGCTTTGCAGATCTTTTTCAGGTTAGTTTTAGACAATGTTTTGCTGTAGTGACTTTTTTGTTGTTTAAAAACAAATGTGATATGACCTTATGGTCTCAGTTGATTTATGACTGAACATATAATCTCTCTTTTGAGTGGCTTTGAATCTCATGGAAGAGATCCTATAATGCTTCAGTGCTTAACATAGTCTATATAAAGATAAGTACATTTATGGAAATTCTAGAAATAATTCTTCCATTTAGTCTTTGCTGAAGACATCCTCCAAGAAATTAGCAAATATTTTAATAAGCATATTTATGCCTCCTTTACTATTGATACTCAGAGCACAGTGAACGAAGTAATTTTATGGTTTCCACTGTCAGAAAATCTTATAAGATTTTAGCATGTTCATAGGAAACACATAGTTGGAGAAGAACTTTTAAGGCAAGGAATCTTTAAATTTAAAAATATTTTTAGTTGACTCAGTATAATTGAGTTCTTCTGTAATGTTACATATTTTATTTCATGCATTTATAAATATGATTCTGAGAAGGGACCTCTAGACTTCACCACATTGTCCAAGGAGTCAATGACACAAAAAAAAGGTTAGAAACTGCTGCTTTCAGTACTATGTTTTCTTATCTTCTCTTTTGTTGTAAATATTTTTAAAAAACACTAAATGCATCAGGATCGTTTAGCCAATTATATAACTAAAGATATAGTTTTTCATTTTATATTTAGTCCATCTCACAACTGGTTTATAGGGATAAGAATGTAGGAATCTGGGTAATTACTTGTAGATTTCTTCTGGGTCACTTTTTCCTGTAAATTTAATCATTCCTGTTATTTTCCATTTATGTGAAATTTTCCCACTTTTTAATATCCTGAAATATAATTTTGAAGAGATTTTCCTTTAATTGGATTATCTCCTGGAGAGATTTTTATTGCATGGATTTGTTCAATTCTAACTACTTTTCCTGACTTCATCTTTTTAAGTGCATTTCCACTTACTCATATAGCACACTGAGTTAAAATGTTAAAATTCACCTATAGCAATTCCATTATCATCAATTAGTGGGGTAGATTGGTTTAAAAATGATAGTAAGTTGGGATGGCTAGGTAGCACAGTGAGTAAGAGCGCTGGCCCTGGAGTTGGGAGGACCCGGGATCAGTTCCAGCCTCAGATGCTTAACACTCACACAAAAAATATTGGCCGTGTAACCTTGGGCAAGTTACTTAACCCCGATTGCTTAAAAAAATGATAGCAAGTCAAAAAAAAAAAGAATAAAGCAGTGAATAGAGCACCGGACTTGGAGTCAGGACGACCTGAGTTCAAATCCAACCTCAGACACTTGACACACTTACTAGACATATGACTTTGGGCAAGTTTTAACCCCAATTGCCCTCCACAAAGCAAAAAAAAAAAATGACTCAACTCTTCTTCATTTCACATCTTTTATTGTCCTAGTTATGTTGTCCTTTAGTTATAAATGCTGTTGGAAGGATGTGGTTTAGTTGGGTCTCCCACCAAGCTTTTAGCAACTTTTCTTTCCCATTCAATGCTTTTTTTTTTTTTTTTTTGGCTGCTCACATTCATTGCTCACCTTCTTCCAAAATGCTCTATCCATGAACTTGTATTCTAAACCAGTGTTGCTTTGGGATTCCATCTCTCTTTTTTTTTTGTAAGAAGATTTACATTGTTTAGATGTTAAGATGATAAAAAGCATGTGATTAGAATAATTTGACTATGAGTCTCCCTGAACAGTATATGCCTTATGAGGAGTGCTTAAAGGAATTAAGAATTTTTAACTTGAAGAAGACAGTCAAATATTGAAAATATCCCCTTTGCCTTTCCTCTCAAGTCCTTATCAGTCTTTTTCTGAGCCCTCATGTTTTTCCCTTTCTTATCCCTACCTGAGAGGAATCCCTCTATTATTCCATCATGATTAATTAATAAGTGAATGAGATTTTTTATTCCTAAGATAATCATTTATTTCTTCTTTCAACTTTCTTCATCTTTGCATATATTGTATATCCAGACACACATGTGCATGTATGTATTTGTGTATGTATGTGTGTATATCTATTATATGTGTGTATACATATATATATATATATATAGGTAGGTATGCATGAGGCTTTTAGCCTACTAATTTTCATTTAGTTTTCTCAATGTCTCTGAGACAATGACATATCCATTTTGAAAAATAGGTTTTAAAGGAAAAAACATTTTTCCCTAGCCATAGGAAAACAAATATTTGTACTATTAATCTTCTATTGACATTTGAAAGTTGTTTTTTTTTTTAGCATTCATTAGTTTGGTTTGCACATTGAATACCCCGCTTATATGTGAGTTCTCTTAAAGGAACAGCCTAAAGTCTTCTTTTTTGCTGAATGTCCCATTTTCCTCTTTGATATACAACTCAAAGAGTGTTATTTTCTGATCTTTGCAATTTAGAATATCATACTACATTTTTCCTTTTCTTTGTAAAAAGAAATAATTATCTGCTATTCTGATGGCCATCAGGTGAATGGTTTTCTCTCCTACAAAAATGTGTTATTTGATAATATACTTCTAAAGTATAAAGGGACTAATATTTCTTCATAACTTAAAACTTGTTTCTATTGGTAGTCTGTGGATTCAATCAACCTGAGAATTCTGTCACTCTGTAGCTCTTATGCATGCTTTTGAACTATTTTTTGATTTGGTAAAATTAATTTCCTTCCTTTACATTTTTTGCATCCAGTTTTATGACTTCTATAGAGAATTTGTCTTCAGTAGTGTTTTTCTTTTTCCTAAATCACCTGTCTTCTTAGATTTATTTCTTCCTTAATAACTTTATAGTATAGTTTTATCCTTATCTCTTATGTATTTTACTTAATTCTTTGAATGTCTTTTTGAACCATTCTGAAGGTTCCTGAAGTGATTTCATTGTCAAAATTTTATTTTTTTTATTTAACAAAATTTATTTGTAGCATTTATATTGTATTGCTTTAATTTTCCTTGGGGAATATTAATCCAATGCCCTTTGTTGTAAAACACATTCATTGAAAAGGTGCTCTCTTCTTTAATTGTTCATATCTTCTAGCTTGTGTATCTCCTTCTGTATCTTTCTGTCAATTTCTTTGTATTTCTTACCATCAATTTTTTCTGTCTACAAGTTTATCACTGGTGTGCCCCTATACCTAACTTTGCTGCCTATTCTTTGTATCCTCAGTTAGTGGGGTTGGACAAGGTCTGTGGCCCTCAAAAGATGGAATTACCCATTATGGTACCCCTGCACAGATCCTGTTAAAGGCCCCTACAATTGAATCTATTCTCCTTCCCCCATCTCATTCTCCTGGGATCTGCCCTGATCTTTTTGACTATCTTTTTTTCAGTCCCTAGACTAAAGCCAGAAAGATGGTCACAGAAGAATTTGGGTGAGGATTTCCTGAGTACATAGTTTAGGGGAAATCACAAATAACCTTGGTAATGAGATACCTTCCCCACCACCTTTCTGTCACTCCTTTTACTGGGTGCCTATTTCCTCATGGACAGAGCTAAATAGCTTTAACCCACACCTCACTCCTGGGTCCCTTTCTCATCCATAGCTTTCTCTTTCAGGCTCCATAGTACTCAAAAGTTTATCCCCTTTTTTACACTGTAAACTTAAGTCTTGCTCACTGGCCTCCACCTCCCTTGAGATCAGATCCTCACAGATTTTTGCCAATGTGCTTACTCTGAAAGTCAATGTCTAAAACTACAGTTACAGTAATGACTGCCAGATTGCCTCAGGTCAAAGCAACTGTGGAAGAGGGGGACTAATGATGGGAGTACAAGGAATGATTGGATGATAGTTGGTTTTCAGTTATTTTTATTTCTGTAAGATTTATATTATAGGAGTCTCTCAATTTCCTTTTTGCTGACTTTGTGCTAAATTTTATGAAAGTTTCCCTGTTTACATGCATGTTCCTGAAAGTATATACCCTCAGCCACCTTTTACACCACCATCTCCCAACATTTTCTTGTCTTGAGCACATTTTATAACACCAGAAGTTATAAATAATGTAAATTTCTAGCATGTCATATATGAAAAATATTTGGAGGAGGGGTTCCATTGTAATAGTAGGTTTCAGTATGTTATTTCTATAAAGCAAAATAGCATAACTTAAATTAGGAACAACTGTACAGTAACAGTCAGATGAGCCATTCAAAAAATTAGATATCAAAGCTCCAGAAGACTTTTTCTTAATGGGATATAGATTTATTTAACCCCTCTTTTTAGGCTGCTTTACTTCTATTGAGTGTGTCAGGAAATGTGCAATATCAGGAGAGAAGAGATTTCAATTTCATGAAAATTTGGAGTTCTTTTTCCCATCCTCTCACCATAGCAACTTGACAAAAAAAAAATCCTGCCCTGCTTTCAATCAGGTCTCCTTGCTCAGTGAAAGCAAAGGAAGAGAGCTTTAGCATATCATGTGGAGATAGCTTTTTATCTGCAGGGTTTGGGATGAAAGACCATCATAACAGCTCATTTTTATGAACATACATGGACTTTTGAAGCGAGGACACATTTTCATTTCTTTGCCTTTATAATTTAGACCATTTCACAGCAATGTGTAAGCCTTCCCTTGTCTAGAAATGGCTACCTCTGGTATGAATAAGGCAATATTCTCCTCCTGCCCTGTAACAAATACCCCATCCAGTAGGGAAAATCATCACTAAATAAGAACACTGTCTCTTTTTTCCTTCTTTTTTTCTCTCCACCTCCAAGGAAAATGGGCTTTTAAAATGGTACAAACCTGATTGCTTGAGTGGAAACTGGAGCTTTCGATCATCTTAGTTCAGGATTCTTTCTTTAAATGAAATTATTTTCTTTCCAGAGTGGAAGAAAAGGCCCTGAAAGCTCTCTGTTACTGCATTAGAAAAGAAAGTCATGTGCTGTTTACTCAGAGGTAAAACTGATATCAAATTACTCCAAGATAAAATCAGAGCTCCCTGACCTACTCAAGGCATAAAATGTATAGGCACCTTTCCATTCCAGTGCCTTAAATAAGCTTTTAGCTTTAATATAATAACATAGATTATATACCTTGCCAAATATTGACTATTATGAGATATTTACTGATGAGTAATCAAATAGGCAGCTATAGCTGCATGAAATTAACTCCTAAATGCATAAACATGATAAACAATTACATTTTTAAATGTAAGTAAAGCATTTAAAACAAACCAAGATAATTTTCAAAAATAATTATATAACAATAAAATAAAAGATGTTAGTACTGTAAATATTTTGCCTGGGTTGTGTTATTTAATATTGTGTTGGAGGTTCTGACCTCTAGCTTTTGTTTAAATGAGCTTGTAGGGACAGATCTGATCCTCCACAGCCAAAGGTCCTACATATCCTGACTCACAGTATAACAATATAGGGAAGATGTAGAATCAGCCTCCTGTCTTAAAATTAGAGAACACTATGGGGACCCACATAACTAACACAGCATACTAGCCAAAGATGAGTCTGACCTATCTCCTTTTGAGTGATCAATATTTTTAATGTTATCTTCTAATGCAATTCTTTCCCAGGGACTGCATCATACATTTCCTTTTCTGATTCCAATTCTTTGATCTAGGAAATAACAGCTTGTTCTCCATCAAGAGCTGGGGTAATGCCATGTGGAAAAGTAACCATGAGAAAAGCCCCATACCTGCCACAGGATATACAACTTAAGTGGGAGGTTTATTTTAAAATACAGTGTTTGTGCACTTACATTTACAAGGGCACTTAAAAAAATATATTGCAACTGAAATGTCATCAACTCTTAAAACTGGTTTCCCGTGGATTTTGTCTTCTGCATAAGAGATCAGTTAAGTCAATTGGTAAGTTTTTATTAAGCACTAGTTACTATATGCCTGGCAGCATGCTTAGCACTGCGGATACAGAGTGGGGAGGGGGAAAAATGTCCCTGCTGTCAAAGGGAGTATTCTACTGGGGAAGACCACATGTCAATGAAAGATATATACAAAAGTGATATGAAAGGGGAAGAAATTAGCAGCTGGAAAGAGGGGGAACACAAAAGGCCTCCTGCAGAAGCTTTGGATTTGAACTTCAACAATTAGGCACACGATGGTGAAGAGCACTGTTCCTCTGGAGAGTAGCTCCACTATTCTACTTGGAATCAGAGATCAGAACTAGTTTAAGTAGGTGGAAACTATAGGGAGAAAGCTTTCTGCTGACTCAGGCTTGTGAGTGTACAGTCATTGGCAAACAAAGGCTACATATATGACCACTTGTCAGAAATGCAATGAGAGCATTCATGCTTCAGGTGGGGGAGGGATAGTCTGACCAAATGACTTCTGGACCCTCATTTTTATGCCAATAATCTAACAGCACTGCCATATGGCTATGAAGTCTGACGTTACAAAACAGAAAAATCAAGATTATGGACTGCAATGGAAAGAGGTGGGAGGTAAGTAGTCTGCAACATAATACTAATGATAACTTGAGTGAAATAGGTAGCATACAAGTATTAGCAGCATAGGCCTAAGCTTTTGCAGGGGGTTTCCCTCCCTTGTTTAACACTGAGAAAACCAATATATTATCAAAGAGAACTCTGATAGGAAAAGGAGGTGAACGAGTCATTTAAAGAGATGAGGCATAACAGATATACATCCCAAGAGCTGTACTAGTCTCTGGAGAATATGAAAAAGAATTAAAGGAAGTCTTTCAGGGTATTAGGTAAATCCTTTATGGAGGATTTATGGGAGGACATAGATAAGAATCACACAGGATGAGAAAGAATGGATGAGTTGTGATTCTCTGCAATGAGGGATATTCATGTAGATGAGATGATTAATTCATCCCAAGTAGTGAAAAAACAACCAGGGCCTTCTCATTCCCCATGCGGCACCCTTTTTACCTCACCATAGTCATCAAAGCTTTTACAAACCCAGGGTGTTTCCATTCATAGGCAATATATTTATTTTTCTTCTTTTGTGTTATGAATTTGACAAAAACCAACACACACAAAGATTTCCAAATGCAAGGAATGGGAAAAAAGGTTTGAATTTGAATCTCTGTCATATATATATATATATATCTTTTTTTTAAAAAGGTTATATGTAATATTAAGGGGATAACATTTACACCGTTCTGCCTATATCCCTTGAGTTTCCTTCTGCTCTCTTCTGTGTATTTTTACAATGTTTTATTGATGCCCCTTTCCTTGTTATTTTTTATTACCATATGGTTATAATATTTGTGTAAGTCTAAACCCCTAATATTAGTATTGTGTAACTCCCAAATACTACTTGTCCTGTGTATGGAACCCAGCAGCATCAAAGAAATTTTTCAGAAGAGTCCTAGCAATAACTCTGACCAAAAATTAGAATGGGATCAGTTTGAATCAGTGCAAATATACACAGACTACATCTCTTTCTTTATATGCAAAAGTAGATTGTTGGAAAGATACTACAGTGGAGAAAAAAAGCTAAGAAACAAAGGTTTACTTGTAATATATGCATATATATACATATATTTGTATATATGTTCATGTGTGAATAGTAACATCTAGCCTCTAACAATGTATATTGTCTCTATTATTTTGGACAAGTTACCTAACCTCTTAGTGGTCTAGGAAACTCTGAATAAGTCATAGAGAATTTGGTGATGAATCTATAAATCTGTAAACCTCTATTACATATAACTTTTAAAATATATATATGAATTAAATATTAATATAATAGCACAAATGCTGGTCTGACAATCTGTATTCCCTGAACTTGAGAAGAGAAATTTCTTACTGCAAACTCCTTCTTATTTTAGCCTTTTCCAAATAGATATGCATGCATGTAGGTGCATATGTATATGTGTACACATATATAGGAATTTACACACACATACTGTATATTAATTAATTTTGTATTTGCATATGTTGTATAAGTATATGTATATAATTTGAGTTTTATAGCAATTCTTCTGAGATTCTGAGACTTTTGACTTAATACTTCTAGGACTCATTCATAGTGCTGATGGTATTTTAGGATTATACACAATGCTGATGTTAGAGTGTAGGAGGGGCAAGATAAACATAAGTTAGATAAATTATCCACGTAATATCTAGCTGGTATTATACACTATTATCTACTGGGGATGAAATAACATGTATACATTCATATGTTTAATACATGTATATTTGACCTACACATATTTCATTAGGTCTTCTTTCATTCAAACCTTTTCCTCCCCTTTGCCTCCTACAGTCTTCTAAATGTCAGCCTCTAAAGCTCTCCTAGTCATCTTCACCTCTGTTGTTCACCTTATCGGAATCCTAAAATGTTTGCCAGCATCTGCCTGTATCACACATGCTGAATTCTTCAGCAGAGTTTCCCCTAAAATTAGAAACAATGCAAAATGTGTAATAATGTAAAATCACTCACTTTTTTCAACAAGATGTCTAATTCTCATGAGGAACATTGTACTTTCTCTCAGAACCTAGGCATAGAATCCTTTTATTTTCATTGTGAAGTACATATTGGAAGGCCTCTAACTGCTGGCAAATTCAGATGAGGACTACATAAGTCTAATCATCTTGGAGGCAGCCCATTAAATGTACTACACTACTAATGAGACAAGACTGAATTTGACCCACTGTAGGCAGAGAGAGATGTAATTCTCTCTTATCTCATCATTTCTTGAGGGGAAAATAGAGAAAGATTCAAAATTCAAAACAGAGTGGTACTGACACAGAGAAACCAAAATTACAATTTAACCTTTATTTTAAAAGAATAGAAAGACTTTCTAAAACTTGCTTGAAGTTTGCTGATACCAGATAGAAAAGTAAATGCTTAATCTGTTTGAAAAATATGTTAAGTTCAGTAGTAACACATGCTGCATGAATACTGAGAGATGAAGAATGGGCAACTTATCTACACAAGAGCCTCAGATTGATTTCTTTAACTTAACATTTCTTCCCAATCCTTAGTATTCAGGAACTGAGAGATATGCATTGGAGACTGTCAGCATCTGAACAAAGCTCCTTTTATCTGCCATCAAGATAGCAAAGAACTTTACCTGCATTATTGAAGCCTATGGGAACAATCATTAGTTGATATGTTAATCAAGATGGACATAACTTCTTTTCCTAAAGGAATTTTTAAGACTTTTTATGCCTTTTATTCAAGATTACACTTACTAAATAAACTGCCTTAAATTCTACCTAATTTCTCTATAGAAAATAGGACTTGTTCATTGATGTGCTATAAAACTTAATAGTTCCATTCTTGCTCATGTCAGTATTCAGAGGGTGGAATTTAGATACTATAACATTTTGCTATAAGGTAAGAAAAAATTAGTATTAAAAAAACTATCTGGCAGATTTAGTCACACTAAGTTAATTAGAATTCATCTTAAGCAACAGCATAGATTTACTATGGTCCAATACTTTTAAAAGTTAATTTGTACATTTCCATAATTATTAGTATTGGCAACATCTTATATATTTATTAATAGTTTAAATTTCTTCCCTTGGGAATGGTGTGCTCATAACTTTAACCGTTTATCAACTGGGGAGGAGATTTTATGCTTATACATCTTAATCAATTCCTTCTATATAGAGATTTTTTATCAGAGAAACTTGGTAATAAGATTTTTCCTCAATTAAGTATTACCCCTCTCTACTTTGCTACATTAGTTCTATTTATGAGCTCTATTGAGAGAGAGAGAGAGAGAGAGAGAGAGAGAGAGAGAGAGATGTATGTAGGTATATTATCTAAGCAAAACTGTCCATTTTTCCTTCCATTTGCCTTTATATCACTTGTTTGTTCACCAAGGCTTCCACTTGGTAATTTCTTCCTTCATCATCCAACTTAATTATAATGTGATCTGTTATATCTAGGTCATGTTTACATTTTTAGTTGATCTCGATATATGATGTAAGATATTGGTTGAAACCTAATTGCTGTCAGACTGTTATATAGGCTTCCTAGATTTTTTTTTTAAACTAGTAAGTCTATACTACCAGAGACTGATTAGGTCTTCAGATTTATTAAACACTAGAATGCCACATTCATCTTTTTCCTAAGTTGGTCTCCTAATCTATTCTACAGATAGACCACTCTATTTTTCATTTTAATAATAATATTTGTGAATATGTGTGTATAAAAAATAATTTCAACAATATATCACAAAGCTAATGTCTAGTGACAGACATGTTTTTTAAAGGCACAAACAAAACAACTTTATTACTATCATGTTAAATTTAATATATATTTTTCAAAAAATAAGGAGTTCACAATTCCATATACAGTTCTCTTTTCTGTTCTTTACATATGGAAAAATTCATGCCTATCATTGTTAAATTCATAATAAAAATATTTAAGTGATAAATCAATATAAACTTATTGATAAATGTTTATAAAGGAACATATAAAAAATATAAAGAGTATCCCCTCAAAGAAGAATGATAGAGGGCTAAACAGGTTTACAACAAGTTTGCTGTGAGATCTGCCTCAGCATTGCCACATGAAGGTCTTTTAATGAAGTAACTGGATAGAAGACAACAAATTTAAAAAAGATTCACAAAAATTCTCATAAGTTCTTTTTACCATTAATTATGTGTAGAGTTTCGTTAATACTTTATTATTACCATTCCATATATGCCTCATGATGAAGCAAAAATAATTCTGAAGAAAACAAAAATGAGGAAAGTTGTAGACCACATATATACTGAGGACTTCTATGATGTTAGCCACACAGTTTTGAGACCATTGGGTAATCAGTTCTCTAGTTAACTGAAACAGTCAATAGAGAGGATGCCAAAGGCTCAGGAAAAATCCAAAATCTTATTGTTACCCAAAAGGGAGCAAGTGATGACCCTTCATATAACAATCATTGAGTGAGAGAGAGAGAGAGAGAAAGAGAGAGAGAGAGAGAGAGAGAGAGAG
>NW_027186473.1:25926826-25929190 GCF_028583685.1 Petaurus breviceps papuanus
AGAGAGAGAGAGAGAGAGAGAGAGAGAGAGAGAGAGAGAGAGAGATCTATATACTTATTTAGGGGTTTCCTTGGTGAAAGTGTGAAAATTAACAGTAAAATTTTTACAAATTATATTTTGCAATATATCAATATCATCACGCAACTGACTGAAAGATATAAGATGTGCTGGCTCCAATTAATGTGTTTTTCCCCTTATCTGTGAAAAACAAAATGTTTCATATGGTATAGCACAAAGCTCCCATGAGGGCTCTACTCCAACATAGAGACTGTCAATACTAGTATATAAGATTCCTTGAAAGACGTAAGAGCTAATAGTATATAGCAAATTACGATTTGCAAATACATTTTAAATGTTATTTTATCGTTGTTACCCTTATTTTACAAATGGGAAAACTGAGGCAAATAGGCAAAATGGCTTGGCCAGGGTCATACAGCTTATAGTGTCTGAAGTAAGATTTGAATTCACCTCTTCTTGACTCCAATTAAGCACTCTAAGCACTGCGTAACCTAGCTACCTCTAACCAACAGAAAATGATTTGTCACCCATTTAATGATCAAGTAATACAAAAATGGGGCAAATTACTCTTGCCAGAAGTGCTTGTCATTATCATGAAAGAAATCTAGTATGAAATACAAAAAGAAGGATCCCCTAACAACAATGACGTCCTCCTTAATGGTTTATAGTTACTATTAGCATGACTGAATCAAGTCTAGGAATCATTTCCTATATGAATGACATAACTACTCAAAAGAGATAAGTATAACTTTTCATAAGTGGATGAATGTTATTTGTAGTTGGACAGATAATCCATAGAGCTCATTCATCTCAAAATGTATTCTTTCCTTATTTCAGTGACAAAATTGAAGTAATTTAAAACATTCAATAATTTCTCAAAGGCAATCAAGCCTCATTCTCTTTCTCCTCCTCAACTCTGGAACCACTACATTGTCCATTAAACACTGTCTATCACCCAAATGCACACACATGCATAAACACACACACGCTCAGAAAATAGGCCACTATACTATACATATACACACATGTATGAATACTGTACTACACACATATATACATCTTTGTGCACATATATGTGTGAATATATGTATATATATACACATGTAATTTATAGTGTGTATATATACTATAAATAGTCTAGAGTTGAGCAAAAGAAAAACAGTTGAGTATATTACGTTTGAGAAATTATATATAGTATTTGTAATGACACCAATCTTCTTGAAACAAAACCCTAAATATTTTTAAATGGTCTTCTAAAGAGACTTCTAAAGAGTCACTATGACTGAAGTTCATAAAATAACACAATCTCTGAAGAGTTGAAAGTCACTCAATGTTCAAGCATATACTAGACCTAAGTAGGTTACAGTATATGTAAACAAAGAATGGTTCCAGAAAAGTAATATAAAAGATATTAAAGAGTTAGATTACCAGAAACAAAAATAGATTTGTCATGTAACCAGAGCAAAATATAATCATTGGTTGATGGCCATACTTTGTACCATATTAGTATCCACGAAATATAAAAAGAGTTAAGGTTTAAGGTGATTTTCCACTGGCTAAAATGATACATTTTTATCTGAACTTGGGGAAAGGGAAAAAGAAAAATATATTAAGGTCTAACTTGCTTTGGTTTCTTAAGATCTTTTAGTGCTATCATCATAGTAAGTGATCTTTATTCCTGTTTTATTGTCTCTCAGCTAGAACACCTTACAATTTTCTCAGCTCTAGCTGGATACAAGTATAAGATATACAGAAGAGAGATATGTGATAAAATCACCTTACAAGTCAGATTTGTTTCTAATAAATCTTGGGATATAATCATTATGAACTATATAAAACATTGTTCTTGTTCATAACTAGTATTGTGCATTAACTTCCTCCTGTTAACTCAGCAGACATCAACACAATTGATCTGTGCTTTTATTTCTCCACTGGTATAGATCTCCAACAAGCCACATCTTCCCATTCTTTATGACTCTTCTTCAGATCCTCCCATAAATTCATTACAATGGGCCCATGTAGTCATTAGTCATTCTGGTGGCCTACTTCTTGAGCTCCTGACAGTACATGGATACCAGTGGAACATGTGAGTTGCTCAGTTATCTTTGCACTTGTTAGATGATTGACTTGCCTCTTTCACAGTAGTATTCTGGTGATATAATTTATGTTGCTTTTTCTACAATTATTCATTAGTAATATACTCTTAGGTTATTTGGTGTCCACCACATATCTCTCCATTATCTACTGAGTAACCCAAAAAAAACAAAATTTTAAATCTTCAACCTAAAAGGTATTCTAGACAGTGAAACAGACATATATATATATATATATATATATATATATATA
>NW_027186473.1:25929200-25985991 GCF_028583685.1 Petaurus breviceps papuanus
ATATATATATATATATATATATATATATATATACAGAGAGAGAGAGAGAAGAGGAAGAACTTTATATGCCACAATAATAAACCTGAAATATTTAATTGAAACTCCATTGTCCCGACACAAATTTAACTATAAAAACAAACTCCAAAATAGGGGGATTGGAGAAGTGAGCTATAACACACAAAATGGTTTATTCTTAATCTCTACATTTTCTCCTCTTCCTCCTACTTTGAAAGAATAAAATTAGTTTAATAGCCCCTATCTTGCCTAAGCTAAAAAGCTTCACTAATTGCTTACAAACCAGATCTTAAAGAAGAGATGTCTTAAAGTGGTCATTATTAGCATTTTCATTTCTAACTTGGGATCTTTATAACATCAAAGGTGATTCAGAGGCTACCACACAAATTTCTCAATGCTGTAAAATTTTCAAGATTGTTTTCCTCAAAAGTGATTCTTGTATGCAGCTGTAGTGTGTGTCATGCTGTAGTTTTAGATACTTAGCAATTACAATTGGCTGAATATAAAAAAGGACTGATATGTATCTGTTTGTCATTAGGTATTCCCCCAAGAGTAAAACTTTCCTGCCTTCTTATCATAAAAAAAGCATTTTGAATATGCATAAATTTCTAGCAATGCTATATCCAGTTCACTAAACAAAGAAATCAGATTTACTGCAGGAATATGTACCTCATCACTTAATATACATACATACATGTGTGCACACACACACGCACACAAATTCTCTATAAAATATCCATTCCCAGTACCAGAATAGTACCTACTATCATAGAATTTTTTCTGCAATATCCATATATCAAAGAAACTAGGTGCAGGGGAATGGAAGGAGACAGGAAAGAGAAAGGAATAAACATTTATAGAGTGATTACTATGGGGCAGGCATTTGAGCTGAGTGTTTTTTACAAATATTATTTCTTTTGATACTCATAACAATGCTGTAAGGCAGATATTATTATTGCCCTGATTTTATGGTTGAGGAAACAGAGGCAAACATAAGTTAAGTGATTAGCCCAGGGTCACAGAGTTAGTAGTTATTTGAGGCCAAATTTGAACTCAGGTCTCCATGATTCTAGTCCCAGTGCTCTATCCACTGCACCCATTATTCCAAAGCACTATTTAAAAGTGAAAATTTCAACCAGTTGCTTGCCCTCTAAGACACCAGAAGATTTACTAGAATGTTTAAAAATTTAATAGGTTGCAATAATATGATGGAAAGGTAGTCACAGATTTTACTGTGAAAAAATTATATTTTGCCTAACTAGGTTAAGCCTAATTTTAAACTTAGGCAACTCCTTTGTCCATACTTCTGGATCATAATTCCAGGGCAAAGAGGATGGTTTTCAGTTATAAGATGGAAAAAGTCTCAGAGAGTACTAGTGCTTATGACTGCAAGAGATCAAGGGACCTTCCTGGGTCAGGACCAGAGTGAAGAACAGGAAAGCAGTGACCACATCTCTCCCTAGAACACACCACCTTAAAATCCTAAAAACTCCCAACCCTTCATAAATAGCTCAGAAAAGAGAAATGCAAAAAAGTCTGAAACAAGTCCCTCCACCACCACTTAACATACAGTTCAGTCAAGAAATAGGCTGGAAAAAAATGAACAAACAACAAAAAAAGAACTAACCATAAGAAACTCTTAAAGTGCCAGGGAAGATCTAGACACAAACTCAGAAAGACATTGATATCAAAACAGCAACAAGCAAAGCCTTGAAGAAAAAATGTAAATAGGACATAAACCCAACAAGAATTCCTGGAAGAGCTATAAAATAATTTTCAAAATCAAATAAGAGGGGCAAAGGAAAAACTAGATAAAGAAAGGAGAGCAAGAGAAGAAAAATATGAAAATACAATTAACAACTTAGTAAAAGATGCACAAAAATACTGAAGAAAATAACACCTTTCCAAACAGTTAGTCAAATAGAAAAAGTATAAAACTTTATCAATAAAAATAACTCCTTAAAAAGCAGAATAGGTCAGGGCGGCCAGGTAGCACAGTGAGTAAGAGCACCGACTCCAGTGTCAGAATGACCTGGAGATCTAATCCTGGGCTCAGACACTTAGCGCCCACCCAGAAACACCTGGCCATGTAACCTTGAGCAAGTTACTTAACCCCAATTGCTTAGGGGTGGCCAGGTGGCTCAGAGAGTAAGAGCACCGGCTCCAGTGTCAGGATGACCTGGGGATCAAATCTGGGCTCAGATACTTAGCACCACACCCAGAGATAACTGGCAGTGTAACCTTGAGCAAGTTACTTAACCCCGATTGCTTTAAAAAAAAAGCAGAAAAGGTCAAATGGAAAAAGAGGTACAAAAGTTCACTAAATAAAATAGTTCCTCAAAAGTTAGAATTGAACAAGTAAAAGCCAATAATTCTTTGAGACATCAAGAAACAATTTTTAAGAATGAACAAATGTAGAAAATATGAAATCTCTCATCAAGGAGAGATCATTTAAGAATTATTGTACTACCTAAAAGCCATGATCAAGAAAGAGTATAGAAATCATAGTTTAAGAAATTATAAAAGAAAACCAGCCAGATCCTAGAACCAGAGGGAAAAAGAGAAATTGAATGAATCCACCACTCAAATCCTGAAAGATGCCAAAATAAAAATTCCCAGGAATAATATAACCAAATCTCAGAGTCCCCATATCAAAGAGAAAATACGTAAAGCAACCAGAAAAAAATTATTCAAATACCATGGAATCATAGTCAGGATCACACCAGATCTATCAACTCCCACAACAGAGGAGCAGTTTAAATATGATATTCCAGAAGGCAAAGGAGCTAGGATGGTAACCAAGAACTATGGGAGGAAGAGATGAGGAGAGGCAGCTTTGATGTGGTTAAAATAGGGCCAACATTAGAAACAGAAGGAATGAAGAAAAATGAGGAAAAGAAGAAAAAGAAGGAATTATGGAAATAAATATTTATTAAGTATATACTATGTGCTAGGCACTCTACTAAGCAATGGGGACACAGATAGAATGAAAAAGAACTTATTGGGAGAAAACAAAAGACAGAAGAAAACTGAAAAGTAGGGTAGGGACAAAAGTATGGGGCACAACTTTGAAGTCTAGAAGCCAAAATCAAGGATAGGGTGAGAATAAAGATCAACCCGAGACTGTCAACAAAACATAGTCCCCAAAAGTAATTCAGCAATATAAAAATGAGAGATACCTTACAGAGCAATATTCCAGGTGTAGAAGGACATAGGAGTAGTTGAATGTTCAAAAAGAAGTTGGTACCAGGTGCTGAGGGAAGTTCCAACCGGCAGTGGCAAGATTTTCAAGTCAGAAAATCCAGAAAAGGTGGATAAAAAGGGAATAAAGAACAGTTTGGAGTCTTCTATGAAATGAAGACCTCAGGAAAATCTGTGTATTAGTTCTGGCCATAACATGATTTTTTTATTTATAACATGATTTTTTATTTTTGTGACCATAAACAAGATATTTAATCTTTCAGCACCTCAAGCAATTCTTTAATAATATCAATCATAGACAAGTTGTAGATCTGCTTCAGTGAAAGGAGCTTCTACACAGATATTTCCATAACCCCAGTAGAACCACAGGTCTTTATTAAAGTCAGAATAAAAATACAGTCAAAAAAAATGAGTAGAACACTGACACTTTAAAAATAGCCAAAAATCCACCAGAGATTAATAAGGAAACACACTTGGAACTGCCTGACCTTAACATAAGCTTTCAAACATTTCTGTTTGACACAAACCTAGTCATTCAGTTTTAATTGTGTTTTGATGCCCCATTAAAAGCAATCATTTAAGGAATTGAAGGTCACCATAAAATGATGAGATTTAAGCTACATGTGCACAAGACCCCAAAATACCAACACACTGGGTCCTGCCAAATGATTCCTACTCAAGTCTTCTCTCAGTCAAAGAACAGCAAAGTTTATTAAAAGTTCACCATAATGGACAGACTCTTAAGGAGCCTCAGTATCTGTAAGGCTTGTATTGGACACAGACCAAGTCTGTGCTAGAAAATTCTATGGTGCCCTCACACACATGGAGGTAGGATGGGGTCTTACATACAGAAAGGTTATGGGAGGAATCTAGGGGTGGTCTAGAGGAACAGTTTGGGGAGGATCTTCAGTAGGAGTCAGATGAGTTCAGACTCCAGTAATGAGTTTGGAGTCGGTCTTCAGGAAGAGTCAATGAGGTCAGACTCCAGTAATGAGTTTGGGGAGGGTCTTCAGGAAGAGTTAATGATGTCAGACTCCAGTAAATGAGTGAAATTGCTGGAGGCTCTCTGAAGAGGAGAGACAATGGTGAGCTAGGCCAGTTCAAGGGTATAAGAATTGAGAATCAAGGGTGGGGACTACATGGATAATGGAGGGCCAAGCTAGTAAAAAAGGTTTGAGCCCAGCCACCATGAAAGGCTTGTGTCCTCATGCAAATGCCTCATCAAATGGGAAGATTCAATCAGAGTTCAAGGGGGTTCCCAGAGCCTGTACCTCAAACAAATGGGGACAAAATTCCTTTTGGGTAAAGGGCAAAGGTCTCAGCTTCTGAAAGTGCTTCCTGCTGGCAAGGGGTGTAGAGCTGTCCCTGCCTCTCTCGGTCCTGTTCAAGGGGGTCACACTTCACATTCAAGGGGTCAGACTGAGGAACATGGATGATGCCAGGTCCAGTGGTCTGGAGAACTTGGATTCAGTTGGAAATTTGCATAGCTTTAGTGGTCATACAGAGGTTGATGGCTCGAACCCTGGAGGAGATAAACCTGGCAAGGAGGTTAAGCTTGACAAAGACCAAAACAGGCACACACACACAAAAAAAAGAGGAAGGATAATTTCCCTGGTTGGAATTAAAGATGACTCTGACAAGGCCAAAATGCTGTCAGATATCCATTTCCTTTCCAAATTGCTCCATGGACATTTAGCACATGCAAAGTAATAGCATCCAAAGAACCTAATAGTTTTCAAAGTCAGGCAATAACTCCCAAAGCCTGGTTCTCTCCTTCTATCATCATAGAGAGTAAAAGGTTTTTCTACATTGGGTAAAGCTGGTGTGGTGGTCAATTTAGTTTTCAAAGTCTCAAAAGCTTTCACCTATTCTGGGCCCCACTCTGGGACAGAGTCAAGGCCTTGAATAGCAATTAATTGTTGCAATTCCTCCCAGGCCTCGGAATAATTGGATAAAAACCACTATGGGGGTACACTTTAGAATCTAGGAGTCAAATAAATGCTGGCATGGCAGAAGCTCACCCAGGAATTCCTTGATCCCAAACAATTGACTCAACTATATCCCACACATGGGGAGATCTGGGAGATTTAGCTAGAGAAAACTGGCTTCTCAATTTCACCAGCAGGTCCCTTCCCAACAAGGGGACAGGATGAGAGGAGAGCATAAGGAAGGAGTATTCAAACAGATCCTCAAGTAGGCAGGGGACTGGGTATGTCTGAAAATATCCCTTTAAGTTTTCTCTTCCATGCCCCTGACCTGACTGTTTAAGGGGAGGGTAGAAACAATTGGTTAGAACAGAGAACTTAGCCATAATAAAATAGGTAACATTACTTTTTCAGCCTAGATGCTTGCCCAGAGTTCAGTGAGAGATGGTGAAAGTGGGAGCACTGCCAAGCCCCAGGCTTCCCCATCACTCCAAGTCTTGAGAAGACTAGAGGAAAGGGTACTAGGATGGGGCTCTACCACTTTTTCAACCTCAGGGACAAGCCTTCCTCCAATGTCCCTTCTGGTCAGATGGGCACAGTTCTAGAGGTGTTGGTTCCTGGGGCTCCCTCTAGGGGGGGTTCCCTGGAGGGACACTCCTTGGACCAGTGACCCTCCTTGTGACATCAAAAGCAGGTTTCCCCACTGCCCAAGTGACTGGGCTTCCTCCAGGGGGTCCCCTAGAGGGTCTTTTCCGAGCCATGGCAGCAGCCAAGAATCGAGCATGTTCTCTGTCTCTGGTTCGTTCCCTGCGTTCTTTCTCTTCTGCTGCAACCAGGTCTCTGTTATTAAAGACTCCAAAGGCCATCTCCAGTAATTGGGCCTAAGGTGTTTGGGGTCCCATTGCCAATTTCTGCAGTTTCCTCCTAATATCCAGAGTAGACTGATTAATGAAATACATATTAAGGATTGCTGCCCCTTCTAGAATCAAGATCTAAATTTGTATACCTCTTAATAGTTTCTACAAGTCTATCTAGGCAAAGGGTACTCCTTATGTATCTGAGTAATTTCACTAATTTTCTGATAATTTACTTGCTTTTGAAATGCAGTTCTTAGGCCTTCTAACAGACAAAGTATTATATAGTCTCTTTTCTCCCTATCTTCATGAGTATAATAATCCCATTCTGGGGCACTATTCTGGGGAATAATCCACATTCTGGGGAACAGCAGTTGTTCCTGGGAGGTATTTTCTAGGGTCTTTGCTACCCAACAATGCCCAAATTTGGGGGCTTGTTCCCAGATTCTCCTCCTCTCCACAGTGGAACAACAGGTAGAGAAGAACATATGCAAATCACCCCAAGAAAGCACGAATTATAGGGATATGTCCCAAAAGCCTTTGGTAAACTTTCTTGGATTTTCAGAGAATTTTCCCCTTTTTTCTTTAATTTGATTGAGATCCAAAATGGAGAACAGGGCATGCACTCTGGTTTTCCCACCAGATGAGGGAAACCACTTCCCTTAAAGGAAAAAGTCCTGAAGGTGCTGTGGGAACAGGGGCTTGGGAAGGATGATAGGAAGTCCCACTTCCTGTGAAGGAGTGACTGGGAGATCTGACTGGCAAGGGGGAAGGTCAGCCTACACTTGAGTAATAGAAGGGGTCAGAAGAAGATATACCTCTCACTGCCATGGAGGTAGGGCCTGAGGCCTGAGTGGGTGTTGCCTCAGGGGGAGGGTCCACAGAGGGAGGCACCTCAGCAATACCAGTGGCTGGGACCTGAGCAGGGGTCCCTGAGGGGTGAGGGGCCATGCGGGGAGATGCAGGGTAGGAGATATGGATGGTGTAGGAGGCAGGAAATGAGGGATGTTGGGCTGGAGGAAAAGGGAAGGGAAACCAAGGGGAAAAGGGTTGGGGAGCTCCCTTAGTGAGACCAGTGACCAGGACCTGAGCAGGAATTGCTGAGGGGGGAGGGCTGGGGCCTAAGGAAGCCAGAGGAAGGGGGTCGTTTAATTGGTTCCCATTGCCCCTTTGTGGAGGGCCTCTAGCTTCAAGCATCTTACAATCTTTCCTGAGAACTTTGTTTTGAAAAAGTTCAAGGAAGACCATTAAGTATGCAACTTCCAACCATCTTCCTTTTCTGGAACAGTATAATTCTAACTACAAGAGAGAATTATCCTTTAAAGTGCCCAAAACAGGCCACAATACATGGTCCTCTAGATGATACCAAGGCCAAAGAGTGCAAAAAAACAACAACTTTTTCTTCTTAAGTTCTCTAGAGAAACTAAATTTTTCCCAATGTTGTAAAAGACAACCCAAAGGCATTGGGAGCTACAGGCATAGATAGGGCCTGGAAGTCCCTTCCTCCATAAAGGAAGGTTTGGGAGTAAGCCTTGAAAAACAAACATAACAAAGCAAGACAAAAAACCCACAAAGAAAGTTTTCCCAATTTCCTACTGCTGAGAAAATTGAAAGAATCTGGCTTACACTTCTGGATGGGGTATCTGTCCTTGTCCTCCATTCTTTAGAAGCTACATCCAGGTCCATGTTCTCCAACATAACCAAACAGCCTCCTAGCTGTCTGACCTAATGAGACCTGAGAGATCAGGTCCAAAAAAACATGCACAAAATGAAACAAAAAAAAAAAAAACTCACCTCCAAGGTACTTGGAGAGAAAGATGAGAATAGGGAGAGAGAGAGGCTTATGTACCTTCCAGTCCCATCTGGAGAAGAGCTTGAGATTAGCAGCATTTACCGGTATCAGGGAACCATAAAAATGAAGAGAGACATCATAAAATGATGAGGTTTAGGCTAGGGGTACGCGAGACCCCAAAAAGCAGCACACTGGGTCCTGCCGAATGAATTAGACACAAGTCTTCTCTCAGCCAAAGAAAATTAAAGTTTATTAAAAGTTTGCCATATTGGGTAGACTCTTAAGGAGCCTCAGTATCTGTAAGGCTTGTATTGGAAAATTCTATAGCACTCTCACACCACATGGAGACAAGATGGAGTCTTACATACAGAAAGGTTGTGGGAGGAATCTAGGGGTGGTCTAGAGGAGGAATTTGGGGAGGGTCTTCAGGAAGAGTCAATGAGGTCATATTCCAGTAATGAGTTTGGGGAGGGTCTTCAGGAACAGTTAATGATGTCAGACTCCAGTAAATGAGTGAAATTGCTGAAGGCTACCTGGAGAGGACAGACAATGGTGGACCAGGCCAGTTCAAGGGTGTAACAATTGAGGATCAAGAGTGAGGACTACCTGGATAATGGAGGGCCAAGCTAGCAACAAAAGTTTGGGCAGAGCCAGGATGAAAGGCTTGTGTTCTCATGCAAATGAATCATCAAATGGGAAGATTCAATCAGAGTTCAAGGGGGCTCCCAGAGCCTGTACCTCATCAGAATGATCACCGAATTTTAATGTTGGAAAGGAACTCAGTGGATGTGGTTGTCTAGCTTTAATTTGAAAACCAGTAGGGTTGAAGGGGATCCATTATTTCTCAAGTTAACTGGTTTCACTTTTGGAAAGCTCTAAATTATTAGGAAGAGTTTTTTTTTTTCTTCACCTGACATCAAACCTAAATTGTCCTCTTTGTAATTTCCACTCATTCTAATATCTAAAAACATTATACAAAAGAGAGTAAAGTGAAAGTCTCTATATATGTAAAGACTTTGATTATGGAAATATACTAACAAAAACTTTCATTTATTTAGAATTAGAAAAAATGTGAGTATGAAGAAACATTTTTAAAGAACTGGAATGTGGTAGAGGTCTATGTTAAGAATTGATTAAGGTTTGGAAGCTATAGGGTATTTTGGTCCCTCAGCTCATTTCCATGTAAATATTTCAAAACTTAAGAGGGTATGATTTAATTGTTTTTAAAGCTAGCACTGTCTTAAAGACTAGCAGATAATTAAACAACTACAGATTTTATAGAGAAATTTTGGAGAGTTGTTACCTCATGAGTACAAGGTAAGTACTAGGAAGCTTATATTTAGTCCTCTGAAAATATGCTAAAGCTGAGATTAAGGTGAGAGGTGAAGTGAATGAAAAAGAAGTCTCAGCAAGATGGTAAAGAGTAGCTTTGAACTGTTTTGGGAAAACAACAGTAACAGCAATAAGCAGATAAGCTAGTTCTTGAGTAGCTAAATAAAGATTTTTTTTCTTTTTTTCCTTCCAAATTTTATTTTAGATTCAAATGCCAGAACACACAGAATAGAGAAAAGAAACAAAAACATATAATAAACTTAAATATTGGAACTTAAAAACAAAGTTAGAAAGAAAAAAAGGATGTCATGCATAGCAGAACATGGGAGGATTCAAAATATGAAACAAATTTTCATTTCAAGAAAGCAAATATAAGTAACACTCATTTTGTTGAGAATTGTCCATCTCTTCTAACGATCTTTTTTTATAAGTGAAGAGGTTACCCATAAAGAGGGTTAGAGTTGCTCTGGAGACCCCAAAATATCAACATGCCGGGTCCTGCCAAATAAATTCGACTCAAATCTTCTCAACCAAAGAAAAGTAAAATTTATTAAAAGCTTCTTGTATTTGACACAGAATAAGTCTGTGTTTGGTCATTCTATGGTGCTCTTACACCACATAGAGGGAAGATGGTATCTTATACACAGAAAGTTGTGGAAGGAATCTAGGGATAATCCAGAGGAGGAGTTTGGGGAGGGTATTCAAGAATCACATGAGGTCAATGAGTGATTAAGGGTGGGAAGTTGCTGGAGGCTACCTGGAGACTACAGACAATGGTGGGTTAGGCCAGTTCAAGGGTGGATTAATATTTTGATAGGCTCAAGGGTGGGAAGTCTAGTAGCAGAGGTTGGGGCCCAGCTACAATGTAAGGCTTATGGCCTCATGCAAATGCCTCATAAAATGGGATGATTTAATCAGAGTTCGGAGGGGGGGGGGTTCCCCCAGAGCCTGTACCTCAAGGACTCAAGGAGTGCTCAAGGGGGCTCCCAGAGCCTGTACCTCATCAATAAGTACTACCTAGAAATCCATGCTTTTCCCATCTTATTTCTGTGAAGTTGATTTTTTGTGCTCCAGTATAAGACTTTTAATTTACCCCTACTGAATTTTCATCTTATTACCATCAACCCAGGATGGTCTCCAGGTAGCCTCCAGCAACTTCCCACCCTTAATCACTCATTGACCTCATGTGATTCTTGAATACCCTCCCCAAACTCCTCCTCTGGATTATCCCTAGATTCCTTCCACAACTTTCTGTGTATAAGATACCATCTTCCCTCTATGTGGTGTAAGAGCACCATAGAATGACCAAACACAGACTTATTCTGTGTCAAATACAACCCAGCTCTAGTCCAGGAATTCTAAAAGTATGCTCTCTGGGCTCCCAGGGATCTCTCTGAGACTTTCAGGGGGTTCTATAGATCAACCCAACTTTCATAATAATATTAAAACATTATTTAAGTGCCAAACTACTCTTTCCATTTCCAACTATATATTTGTGAGGCTATATTATCTGCATATACTGAAACCAAAACAACATACCATAACAGATTAAACACAGAAGTAGATATGAAAAGAATTATTCAAAGATATGTAAAACAATGGACTTGTTCCATCAAATCTTATTTCTTTTGAAAATATAGTCATTTTCCATAAAAATGCTCATAAGATGTCATGTGTTTGTTTTTATATAAATTAATAAATTGATTTGTAATTAATTTCTAATATAGTAAATATCAATAGGTATAACTCAAACACACAAAGCTCTTTGGGGTCATCAATAATTTTTAAAACTGGAAAGAGATCCTAAGACCAAAATAATTTAAGAACTACTGATTTAGTCTATCAAGATTATTTTGCATCCTACCTCTTTCATTCAGTATGCTAGCTATCCCTGTGGCTACAAGAAACTGTAGCATGCGTAGTGATCACACCCTTGTAAAACAGTCATGGCAAATGGACTAAACAAGTTTGAAGATAACCAACAGGCCTCAAACCTGTCAGTGAATTAGGGGGATGTCTCTCCCAAGCATGTGAAGACTTCCCCGAGTCGAATGGTTGGATAAGAACAATTTGTTCCAATGGCCATAAAGATGGCTGAAGATGGAACTGTGGAGAACTTAAAGCTTGGTCAGACATCAAAGACTCCAAGGTCATCCACTACATCTTGGGCCATCACCAGTGGTCTTGACTTTTTTCTCATACTTTCTGGAAGAGAGAGTGAGGCTGATGACTTCAATTCAATTCATGTGTAAGTCAAGATATCACCAGTGATGTCATTGGTCCCCTTTGAAAAATGAAGGATGAAAAACAAGCCATCCCTCTCAGCTTTGTATCATTTTTTTTAAGCAATTGGGATTAAGTAACTTGCTCAAGTTTACATGGCCAGGTTTTTTGTGTGGGTGTTAAGTATCTGAGGCCGGGGAACAGATCCCAGGTCCTCCCAACTCTGGGGCTGGTGCTCTTACTCACTACACCACCTAGCCACCCAATTTTTTTTTTTTGTCTTTTGGAGGGCAGTTGGGGTTAAGTAACTTGCCCAAGGTTACACGACTAGTTTGTGTGTGTGTGTGTGTGTGTGTGTGTGTGTGTGTGTGTGTGTGTGTTAAGTATCTGAGGCTGGAACCGAACTTGCATCCTCCTGACTCCGGGGCCGGCGCTTTACTCACTGTGCCACCTAGCCGCCCCATGGCTAATTTGTGTGTGTGTGTGTGTGTGTGTTAAGTGTCTGAGGCCAGATTTGAACTCAGGTCCTCCTGACTCCAGGGCTGGTGCTCTATTCACTGTGCCACCTAGCCGCCCCCAGCTTTGTATCATTTTCAAAACTGATGATCATGACATTTATGCCATTATCCAATTAACTGATAAAAATGTACAAAGGTTGGGGGGGTGGGGTCTAAAACAGGTCCCTGGGGAATCTTACCAAGGACCTCCTGCCATCTAAAATAAAAGCACTATGAAATACTCTGAACATGGTCATCTAACCAGTTCTGAATTATTTTGTTAAATTATTATCTTACTATATCTTTCTCCATCTTCTCACTAAACACTATTAGAGACATTATTAAATGTTTGCTAAAAACTAGATAAGCTATATACAAGGAATTTCCTTTATTTACTCATTTATTAATACTGTCAAAAAAGTAAATGAGGTTAGTCTGGCATGACATTTTATTAGTGTAGCTGTCTTGATTTTTTGTAATCACATTTGCCTTTCTAGATGTTCACCAGTTATCTCTTTAATGATCCATTCTAGAATCTTCAAGGAGATTAAAATCCTGGGAAACATATTTGCAGACTGTTCTTTTCCCTTTTATGAAAATCAAGACAACATTTGCCGTTTTCTAATTTTGTGATATCTCTTATCTTCCATGATTGCACAAGCATCATTAACAATGGTTAATACCTACCAGTACTTTCAAATCTTTTTTTATTACTAAAACTTTAATTTTTTAAAAGTGAAAAGATAGGCAAGCACAGGTTACAGCATATCTTCAAAGAAGAACTGAACAGAAATGACAGAAGGAAAGTCATCAGAGAGATGTATCAGTGAAACGAGGTGGGCCACATGGGAAAGCTAAGGATTTGTGGGCAGACAGCGAGTGAGGGCCACTGGTATCTATGTAATATCAGGAAATGGAGAGGAAGGCCACCAGCAGGCAGGTTAATCAACTTCTATAGGAATTATGGAAGAAATGGACAAGAGGCACCCAGGATTAAAGGTGTGGATGGATTGCAATCTGCACCTCTGGAGACGTTTCACATGTTGAAGGATTCTACAAATCCCAAGTGACGAAGTTTCCTCCTTCTGCTCCCCTCAATTTGTCTCCATGTCACCAAGCACTAGTTGATTCTCAGTCTTCTAATTCTTGGAGTGAAGGTTCAAGAGACAAAAAAGAATTAAAGAAAAACATACAGAAACAAAGGAGAGTGGAGGAGTTCACTGAAGCTCTGTTGGGGAAAAGTCAGAGTCCAAGCAGAGTTGAACCTATATGGAAGGAGTAAGTACAGTTAATGTCCTGGAGATCTGTGCACAAGCAGGGGCCTCTAAACATGGGATGGAGGCTGAGAGGACACAAGTTCTGGGTGACACAGCCTCAGGATCAGCTCAGGAGCCCTGCTGGTTGTGAACCACGATTTCCTTTCTGACTCCTCTTATGGACAATGAAGCCAACCCCAAAGAAGATCAGCCCCAGCACCAGGCCCCCACCTCCACTCAGCATCTTATTCTGAGCAGATTTAGACTGTACTTTCCAATCCAAGACAACAGGTTTCTGAAGGCTGGAGTGCTCCACTTGGCAGGTGTAGGCATCTCCATGCCTGGGGGTCACTTCCAGCATCACCAGGATCTGGTAGGTCCAGTCTCCATTTCTGATCAGGCCTGTGGACACAACCCCAGCTGTCTCCTCCTGCCCATTCAGGAACCACCTGACCTCAATGTCCCCAGGATAGAAACCAGTGACAGAGCAGACAAGCAGGTTGTGGTGTCCCTAGGGAGCCATCTTTGATGGATACACAATCACCTCGGGCTCGCCTGCACACTGAGAAGAGCTCAAACACCTCATAGTTGTGCCTGCAGAGTGTCCACATAGGCCTGTCTCTGCTCCAGGAGCTCCTTCTGGCTGTTCCAGTACTCAGCATCAGGTGGCCCCCCAGTACTTTCAAATCTTGAAGATGCAGTACTTAATCTGGGTAAAGTAATCTGATTGATTAAGGGCAGATAGTTGATCTCAGGAAATAAGCAAAACTATAATTAAGCAGGTCTGCCTTCTCTCATATTATCAGCTATTTTTTCATACTGTCCAAGTAAACATCTTATCCCTTCTTTGTTCCTCCTTTTTGGCCAAATATACTTAAAACATCCTTTTTTTGTGTGCTATTACTTAAACTGCCACAACAAATTCTGAACTTTAGCACTATAACTCATGTATATAGGACCAGGTGATAGTACAATATTTATCCACTGCTGCCTGGCTTTTATATTCTGCATTTCTTTAAATCCATATTGGTTGGTGAGTTCCTTTTGTATTCAAATAATTCTCTTCATTTTTTTTTTAAAGCAGTTGGGGTTAAGTAACTTGCCCAAGGTTACACGACCAGTTATTTTGTGTAGATGTTAAGTATCTGAGGCCGGAACCGATCCCAGGTCCTCCCAACTCCAGGGCTGGCGCTGTTACTCACTGCGCCACCTAGCTGCTCCATAATTCTCTTCATTTTATATCCCTTTTTTCCTCATTATTGGAATTTATGCCTTCAAAATTTCATTCTTCAGAATCCTTCATCCATATTCTATACATATTGATTTTTCCTTAACCAACTTAATTGCTCAATTTCTCAACTTATTCACTTCCCATAGCCTACTTACTCCTTCACCCCACTCAGCTATACACAAGGATGGTCATAACATAGAGCATGCCATTATCCACAAGTGTCAACTTCCCTGTTCATGAATTTTGGAATTCTTTTATCTGATTACATTTTGTAATTCCAGCTTTCTCTCTACCTTCTAATCCCATCGTTCCATTCTTTGTCCTCACTATGAATTCAAAAGCCTCTACTTCTCAATTATTTTTCAAGTTATCACCACTGCACCCTCCCCTTTTCCTCTCCCCTTCTTGAACCTTTGGTAAAACATTTCAAATTTACACTGTCTTCTTATTTCAAGTCTCTTAACTCTTTATCCTATTAGTTATTCTGGAACTGGCTTTGATGATGCTCCCCAATATTGTCCTTTACTTTCTGGCTTTTTGAGCAATATTTTGTGTAGAAGAAGTCATTTATTATAGTTTCTCTTGTATTTCTTGGTTATTATTTAGTGTGATTTTTATGTTTTAGGTTCATTGGAGGAGGGGTGGGGTAGTTGATTTGTCTGTCTTCATTTAGGTAGCCATTCTGATTGTGAGTCCCAACTGTTTTGTTTTGTTTTTAAATAAACAAACAGCAAGCAAAGTGGAATTTTATATTCTCTAAATTTTTTCAGGTAATTGTGTGATGATGAGAGATACGGCATTCTGTGGAATATCACTTGTCAAAACCTATTTTTTACCAACTAATGTCCTCAAGCAAACCCTCAAAGCATATGTAGATTGCATTCAATTTTATATAGAAGGGGAAGTAACAGAGAGTCATTAGTTGTTGATATTCTCTTAGTGGCCTTTTTTCGTGATTTAAAAGGATGGGTTTTTTTTTCATAACTTTTGTATCTTGCCCACTTGAAAATCAATGATTCAATGCATGCCCTCACAACTGTATCATATCTAGTATGTACTTAATTTAATCTAATGATTTTTCTCAATTTTATTTTCTTTAGCTCTATACAAAACCCTAGTGGGTCAGCTAGGTAGCACAGTGTATAGTGTTGGGCCTGGAGTCAAGGAGACTCCTCTTCATGAGTTCAAATTTAGCCTCAGACACTTATTAGTTGTATGACCCTGTGCAAATCACTTAACCCTGTTTTCCTCAGTTTCCTCATCTATAAACTGAGCCAGAGAAGAATGACAAACCACTTCAATATTTTTGCCAAGGAAACATCAAATGGGGTCACCAAGAGTTGGACACAACTGAAAAATAACTGAATAAAAACAATAAAGCTCTAATGATACCTCATTGGGTATAGACAGGCCCATTGGTTCTAAAACAGACTACCAGCCAAGCATAAGTCATGGCATGCTGGAGATGGAGAGTCTGGCCGACCTATTCAAGTAGATAAAATGCAGAGATTTGGATAGAAAACCTATAGAACTTGTACATCTGGGACAGGAATTGCAGATAGATGAGTTGGGTCCAAGTTGAACAGGAAGAGGAGAGAGGACTGGAATGTGTTTAGGAAAATTAAAATGTTAGGATAAGAAATCAGAGATTGACTTAAATCTTTACTCATAGGTGAACAAAGAAAGTGGCCTGGGTGTAACAGGATGCACTGGGAGAACAATCTCTTTGAATCTTTCCCTGAGATAAAGAGAAGGACCAATAAAATATCCTACCAGGATAAATTCTTCCCATCCCAAGCTCTATGTGTTCCTATGACTGTAGGGATAAGGTAATAGATTCAGAATTGAAGTACTGAAGTTTGCAGAGTTAGCAACACTGAAAAATTAAAACATAGCAATGGGAAAGTATAATAACAGTATTTCATACTCATATCTCATTACTATGAAATTGCCCATATATCTGCCATGTGAAACAGTTTTTACACTTACCCATCTTTTGTATATATTTTTAATGTTATAAAAGTCAAATTAATCTTTAACAGATCCAATTCTGTGTTCTACAGTATTTACTATGGTAATACCATCAAATATTTTTTTTTTGCTTTTTGGAGAGGGGAAGGCAGGGCAATTTGGGTTAAGTAACTTGTCAAGGTCACATGGCTAGTAATTGTTAAGTGTCTGAGGCTGGATTTGAACTCAAGTCCTCCTGACTCCCGGGTCAGTGCTCTATTCACTGTACCACCTGGCCACCCCTCCATCAAATAATTTAAAACATAGATTGCAATAGTCTACTAATGGCAAGTGAAATGCATTTATGACAGAAAAATTAGCACCTAAAATTTATTTCTATTATGCAACACTAAAAAAATTCATACAAGAATCAAATTCTCCATAAAATAAATAATCACTTAGGCCCTTTTAAAATCTGAGCTCAGGTATAATAATACTTAAGAAGTTGATCCTTTGGAAACAAAGTTCTTTTATAATATAATTTAATATGTTAAATAATCTGCTATGATGAAGACCTCATGGACTTGCTATAAAGGAGGCTGAGAGATTACTAAAACGTATCTTCTGAAGTCCATTCAACCTTGGGACTATGGTGGCTGTGGAAGAAGATACCAAGGTACATAACATAACATCAGCTAACTTAAAAAGCTTTCCTGCCAAGAATATTCTACTAGGCCAATGTAACCTGGTACACTGGTATAAACAGAGAATGAGATTGGATGCAACTTTCTTTCCTACCTCTCTTTCTCTCTCCACCTCCTTTGTTACATAGATTATTATCCTAAGAGAAGTTAGGATTCTCCCTACCTGAGCTTTGCAACCACAGCTTTATTTTTTTATCTACCCTCTCTATATAACCTGTCTAAAACTCTTTAAGAAGTGACAGATATTGGAGTGGTGGTATATATATACACAGTAAAGTACTACTGATAGAGCTATGAAATAAGTCGCTCTTTAGACTAAAAAACCTTTGAACCATACTCCATCACTAAATTGCATATACCTTTAGTCCCAGAAATAGCACCACAAAGTCTATACCATAAAGATAACAAAGAAATGGGGAAAAGTCTCAGGTATATTTATAGATAATTTATTAGTTATTGCAAAGAATTAGAAACTAAGGAACTGTATCAGCAATGCCATATTCACAATGCCTATAGAGATTATAAATATGCTGATATAATTATCCATCACAAAATACGTCAGGTTTGCCATTTGGGGAAATAAGCTAGAAAATTTATTAAGATACCAAAAGACTGAGTCCCAAAACCAGAAAGTGAAAGCCATCAGAGTAGTTATGATATTGGCACAGGTAGATAAAGTAGAAAGCACCCACATTTTCAAGCCTTTAAAACAGAACAGGCTACCTCAGGCAAAGGTCCTCCTCTCCCCACTCACAGCAACCACCCAGCGTCCTGGAAGAGCGCTCCCAGCAGCTCCGGCCCCTGGCAGTGCTCAGCCGCAGTCCTAACTCAAAAAAAAAAAAAAAGGCAACCGCCACCAACTGCCAACCGCAGGACCATTAGCTCGGCTTTTCACTTTCTCTTGCTCTGCTATGTCAGCACGTCCATGGGGCATGGGAGATCTTTAAATCCCATAACCCTTACAGGAACCCATCACTTTTACTTCATCATCTGAGTTGATACATTAATTAAAACAATATGTTCATACTTAAGAGAGTTATACCTTAACAAATCAGGTTGCACTGAGTGGTTGCCATCAATGTTCCTAAATATGAAAGTGGTGAATTTGTAGGTGATGGCAAGATCAAGGGGATAACTTTTTGTGTAGCTGAGGTGGGATGGAGGAGTAGTTCATGAGAAATTAATTGAGGAAGTAGATTAGGTTGCTTATTATTTGCTTATTTTGGAACTGTTAATTTGTTGATTTTCTATTTAAAATACTTACTCAGTTATTAAAATCTCTCTTTTGTTCATGATCCTATGCGTTGGAAAGGGTAGCCAGGAAAGCAAGTGTCATCAGGATGGAGCCAGGATTCAATGAGTGCAAGAAGATGGAGAAAGGGGCAGCTAGGTGGTGAAGTGAATAGAGCACCAGCACTGGAGTCAGGAGGACCTGAATTCAAATGTGACCTCATCACTTAACTTACTAGCTGTGTGACATTGGGCAAGTCACTTAACCCCAATTGCCTTGCCTTCCTCCCTCCAAAAAAAAAAATGGAGGAAGCAAGAAAGTCAAGAAGAAAATTCAAGGATGGTGAACATTCCAGGCACTGGAGATAGCCAATGAAAAGCCACAGAATAAGCAGATAGAGTTCACAGAACAAGAAAATGAGTGTTGCTAGATTGTGAAATACATGAAGAGGCCTAAGATTAAAAAAAAAAAAACTGGAAAGGTAGGAATTAGAAATCAAACTAAGGAGTTGATATCTGAATTTGGAATTTATTTAGAGGGACATGGTCAAATTTAACTTTGAGGAAGATCACTTTAACAGTTGAATGGAATATGAACAGGAGTAAGGAGTAAGGAACAACCAGAATGCTATAGCAATAATACAGGTATGAGGTGATAAGGACCTACACCAGGAAGATGACTGTGGGAATGGAGAGAAGGGATTCTATATTAGAGATATAGACCTAAAAAATAGGTTGAGTAACAATATTTTAAACAATGACAGAGACAAAGAATGAATCACAAAAATAATCTATTAAAAAGAATACAAGAGTGAGATAAAGTGTCATAAAATTATGGGATTCTGTTAAAGCAACTCATAGGATAATGAAAAAAGAGAGGTTTTAAGAACTGATTAAATATTTTTAAATAAAAAATCAACAAAGTAACAATCCCAAAATAAGCAAATAATAATTAAAATCAAAGGAGATACAAATAAATTTGAAAAGACTATTGAGGGGTGGCCAGGTGGCTCAGCGAGTAAGAGCACCAGCTCCAGTGTTGGGATGACCTGGGGATCAAATCCAGGCTCGGATACTTAGCACCACACCCAGAAATAACTGGCCATGTAACCTTGAGCAAGTTACTTAACCCCGATTGCTTAAAAAAAGAAAAGAAAAGAAAACACTATTGAATGGATAAAAGAGCATTTTACAAGATTATCAAAAAACAAAAAGTTAATTTGATTTCAAAGATCAAAAAACAAAATCTCAAAATAGTCTTATTAGTATATTTTTCATGTATCTTCTAGATTTTCTCATGAATTAGATATCATGATCAAATCTCCTCCCCAATACAATCTCTTATAATGGATTGTTTTAGAAATAAAAAATTAAGTGAATCCAAAAAAATCAACTGATGTCTCAAAAAATCCTTTCTTATACTACCCTTTCTACCTCCCCAAAAAATACTAGGGAATTATCTTCTCATATTTCTTCTTTGTGGCAAAGCTTTTTTTTTTTTGAGGGGAGGATAGATTTTGCAACATATTTTTTATTGTTTATGGGGTTTGTGCATTATATTTACATTGTCACAACCATTATATATCTTGTTTTCTTGGCTCTGTTTTCTTCAATGTGTATTGATTCATGTTAAGTCTTTTCATGCTTCTCTGTCATTATGTTTCTTGCAATACAGTAGCACGACATGATATTCATATAATACAATTTGTCTAGTCACTTACCAATTCAAGGGAACCTACTTTGTTTCTCTAGTTCTTTACAAAGCACACACACACACATACACACACAATTCTATAAATATTTTGGTATATGTCTAGCCTTTATTTTGTCAATGATCTTTTTAGAATATAAGTTGAATAGTCAAGCAGAGGGAGTAGACATTTTAGTCACTGTATTTTCACATTTCAAAATTGCTTTCTATAATGGTTGCACTCAGACCTTCCTCAAAAATGCAATAGTGCAACTAATATTCCACAATTCTTCAAATGCAATTATTTTTAGCTTGCAAATCTTTCAAGAACTTCTCACTTGTATTACTTGACCATTTATCTTTTGGAGAATGGCTCTTAATCTTAAATATCTCTATATAATTCAGATACCAAACTTATTTGATAAATTTGATATAGTGATTCTTTTTGCCAATTGGCCATGTCCTTTCTTATTTTAGATTCACTGTATTTGTGCAAAAATTTTCTAATTTTGTGTAATTGAAAATATCTACTTTAGCCATTTTGACTACTTCTAAATTTTCTTTGGTTAAGAATTCATCATTTATGCATAGCAGACAATGGTAGGTGGTCTGTTTCTCTTCAAAAACTTTTTACATGATCTTTAATATTCATATCATAAATCTATTTTAAATTTTTCATGAAATATTGTATAAGATGTTAGTCTAAAACTAATTTCTGCCAGACTGATTTCTGGTATTCCTAGTTCTTTTCAAATATGTAATTCTTCCCTATGTAAATCATTTTTCAGGTTATTTTAACACTGGACTAATGAGTTCTATTATTTCTGATTCTCTTTTGGCCTAGTCTGTCTTGAAGGACTTTTCTATTTTTTTAAATCATCATAAAATGATTTTGATAACTGATATTTTATAAGATAGCTTGAGGTTTAGAAATCATGTGCATTCTTCATTGCTCCTTTTTAAAATTCCATTTATATTCTATGTCTTTGGTTCCTCTAAATGAATTATTATTTTTTCTGTCTATTAAATATGTGTTTTCGTAGTTTGTTTAGGAAGATGTTAAAACTACAAGTTAGCTATGTCGATATTGTCATTATATTGTATTGACACAATTTCCTAAAATTTAAAAAAAATTTTACCAAAGCATGAAAATCCTCAAATTAAAAAAAAATTCATTAAGATTCCAATCAATATAATTTCAAAAAGAGAAACTGAGAAGACTATGAATCCATTCCCAAAGAAAAACTCCTGCATTAGATGGATTTTTAAGACAATTCTAATAAAACTTTTAAATTAAAAGATTAATTTAAATTTAAAAATTTAATTCAATTTAAATAATCCCTATGCTATATGAACTTTCACAAAAAAGAGATAAATATGGCCCCCTACCAAATGAGTTTTAAGAGAGAAATACGGTATCAGTACCCAAATTAGCGAGGAATAGAAGTGAAAGAGAATGATACAATTGTATCACTAATGAATAATGAAACAATCTTTTTTTTTAATGTTAGAAAGAAGACTATGGCAATCAACATGAAAATCATTTATTATGGCCAGCTTTCATTTATGATGAGGAATCCAAGATGGTTCAACATTAATTAATGAATTGATCAACAAACATTTATTAATCAACCATCATGATGAAGGTATTATATAAGATTCAGGGGTTCAGGGGGTGGCTAGGTGGCACAATTAAATAGAGAACAGGCCCTGAAGTCAGGAGAACCTCAGTTCAAATCCAGACTCAGACACTTAACACAAAACCTAGCTGTGTGACCTTGGGCAAGTCACTTAACCCCAATTGCCCTACTTTCCCCTTCCAAAAAAAAAAAAGATTCAGGGGTTCAGAGGCAAAGGAGAAATTTCCTGCCCTTAAATGCTTATATTCTGTAGGAAGAGATAACATATACATGTATAGGTATACACAAAATAATTATGGGTTGTATTTATTTTGAGAGGCATTATAGCTGAATGGATTAGGAAAGACAACATTTAGAAGGCAGGACTTGAGTTGAATCTTGAAGGAAACTGGGGGTTCTAAAAAGCAGAGGGAAGGAAAGAGTCCATTATAGTTATGGGAAATAGCCAGTACAAAGGTATGGAGAATCAGTTGTGTGAAGGGAGGAAGTGTATATTGAATGAAAAGGGTAGGTGGGGTCCAAGTTATGCAGGGCTTTAGATGCAAAATATGGGAGTTTTATCCAATCCTAGAAATAATTGAATAATACCAGAGTTTGTTGAGAAAGGCAGTGATGTGCTCCAGTCTTTACTTCAAAATAAAACACTTTGGCATAAGATGGATTGAAGTGGGGAGAGATGAGATACAGAGAACAATAGAGAAACTATTGAAATAGTCCAGGTAAGAGTTTATCAAAGCATCAGCTAAGATTATAGTTGACTGAGTGGAGGGAAGGGAATAAATTCAAGAGTTTTTGCAGAGACAGACAAAAAAACAAGAAATGACAAATGTCTAATGGGAAGCTGGTGACATGGAAATAGAACTAAGGAGAGAGTCCTGGGCTGAATGAATGCATAAAGGTAATAACTGAACCTGTGAGAGTTGATGAGTTCACCGGGTGAAGCAGTTTAACAAAGGAGACTGAGGAGTGGTTAGAGAGCCAAACACTGTCATAAAAACCCAGAGATGTGGTCAAATGCCAAATTCTTCAGAGAGGTAAAAAAGGATGAGAATTGGAGAAAACTTTTTCCACTAAGTGATGAGGTCAGAAGCCAGATTATAAAGGACTTGGAAATGAATGAAAGGAAAGAATTTCCAGGCAATGAGTATGGATAGATTTTATCTATGAATTTGTCGGGGTCGGGGGAAGAGGGGGAAGAAAAATGCAGGATAATAGCTTGAGGGAAGGATATTTCTAGTTTGAGGATTTCATACAGATTACAAGACTGGGGAATGTTTTTAAGAAGCAAGGAACCATATAGTAGATAGAGAGATATTTAAGATTAGAGAGATAGGAGGGATAAATAGGAGACAATTATGAAAATAATTAGTATAATGAATCACATTAATAGTAAAACCAAACACTCATATCAATAGATGCAAAAAAGTACTCATTTATGTTAAAATGTTATTAAAAACATAGGAATTGAATAACTTTTCTTTAACATGATTAAAAGCATTTATCTAAAACCAAGAGTTAGCTTTATTTGTAATGGAGAAACTCATGAAGTTTTCCCAATAAGATAGGGTGCAACAAAAATGTGCTTTATTCTCTTTTTCTTTCTATTACATACTAAAGATTTCTGGGTCCTTCCACCTGACTTGAAACTGAAACCTCTTATCCATTGTTTCCTCTTATAATCTGAGCACCTTGAAAAAATAAAATAATTTGCTATTAGCCATATCCTTAGTGATTTGCACATAATAAGTGCTCAATTATTTTTCATTAATTCATTCATTCAATTATGATTTGACCTATAGTAATGCTGGCTATAGCAATAAGACCAGAAAACTTAGGGATTAAGCATGAGCAAAGAAGAATAAAAATTATCTCTATTTGCAAATGATATGGTGGTTTACTTAGCAAATCCTAAAGAATCAACAACAAAAAAAATCTAATCAAGAAAATTAATAACTTCTGTAAAGAAGCAGGATAAAAAATAAATCTCCCCAAAGCGTGAGCATTTCTCTATATTAGTAACAAAACACATGAACAAAGGAGAGAATGGAAAAGTTCTATTTAAAGATAACTACAAAATTCACAAAATATCACAGAGTTAAGCTATCAAAACACAATGGACTTATACAAATACAACTATGAAACATTTTTCATAGAAAATAGAATTACATAAATAATAGAATGGAAATTCATTTTTCATGCCTCAGTCGAGGTTAAAAAAAAAAAAGATGACACCAGTTAAAGTAATCTACAAATTAACACTAGACCAATCAAATCACCAATGGGATACTGATTTATGTGAGGCTTCAAAAGGGAAGAGAATAAGATTTATATAGTGTCTACTATGTGCCAGGCACTGTGCAAAGTACTTTTTAAATAATATCATATTTGATTCTCACAACTGTAGGAGGAAGGTGCTGGAATAATCTCCATTTTATTGTTGAGGAAACTTATGTTACAGATATTAAGTAACTTGCCCAGGATCACACACTTGGTTAAGTGTCTGAGTCTGGATTTAAACTCAGGTCTTCTTGTCTGTATGTCCTCTAAGAAAAAGGTGAAGAATATGTAGAAAAAGGAAAAGATGGAAATATAATTCAGTAATGTATTTTCTTGAAGGTTTATTTTTTTCATCTAATGATAAAAGTATATGGTTATTCTGGGGTATCACTTTGAATGCAATAGATAAATATGGGAAAAGATAGAAAAAGTCAATGATGAAGGCAGTGTACAATACAGGCAAAATGTTTCACTACTAGTAGAGTTCTCAATTGATCCATTTTTTCTGAACAATAATTTTCAATTATCCATGAAAAATCACTAATTTTAATACCATTTGATTCAAGAATCCCATTACTAACTTTATTCCACACACCCAGGAAGAGAGAAGGATTAGACCAGGCAATGAAAAACAACATTATTTATAATAACATAAGGCTGGAAACATATTTTGTGCCCTAAAGATTGGAAAATGACTGAATAAATTATGGTACAAGATGGCATATAATAAGTGCTTAATAGATGCTTGTTGGTTGGTTCATAACAGAGCACCATGAGATTTAGATTAATTGTGACAATGTGAAGAAAGCATAAGTGAAAGAACATTATTAATGATGACTACAACAATGTAAATAAAGATAATGCTCAAAGGCAACAAAACTAAGGTCAACTACAATGGACAATATTAATTTCAAACCATTATATTTAAACTCACATCATTCTTTAAACAAATGATAAATAGGAGAGTTACAAGTATTGTCAGTTTCCATAACTAAAAATTTTCCTTACCTCTTGCTTTAATTATAGCAAGGTACTATGGAACTTTTGTTTTTTATTAATAAGTCACTAATGTCTCCTAATGAAATACTTCAATAAAAATTTGATGGTGGTTAGAACAAGATATGTTTGTGAAAATTAGGAAACAAGCTAAATAGAATTCTTGAAACTCAAAATAACATCAACAAAAAATCCAAGTTAGTAATTTTGCAGGCAACAGAGGAAATACCAATCATTACAAGTGAATAAGGCATAACAATTAACTTTACCAGCAAGCAGAGCTGTTTCAAAGTAGCATCATAATATTAGAAAGCACATTCAGGGAAAACACCTTGGTTATTCCTTTCTGAAGAATAGAGTTAGTATGAAATAAACATGTATCTGGAAGAATTTTTATAGAAAAGGGGTGAACATTTGTGTTTATTATGTAGTTCTACCTTCCTGTTAAACTGTCTACCTGGACAGATGACAGACTGCCTATCTCATGCATACCTAGTCTAGTAAAGTACTAGAGTGTTCATTCTACTGAATACTGATCAAGAAATCCAATGAAAAGTCACAGTGACACGTTTTTACCCCAGAAGAGTAAAAAAGGTCAGTCAGAATTATTCCCATATAAAAAAGATGACCCTCAAGAAAAGCCAGGTCCAGCATGACCAGACATGACATGTGTAGTTTTCAAAGTTCTCTCTGTAAGTAAAAAGAATGGAAAACTGGAGAAAACCCCATGTTGTTCATGAAATTCCAGGATAGAGCCTTGGGAAGTCCATGGCACCAAAATACATGGACCAGATCAAATATACATTTGGACAAGGCATTTGCCTCTTTTACAAAGACATAATTGAAGTTGGTATTTGCTATGCCACCCAACTTCTCTTCTACAAAGACCTGCACAATAAATTCTCCTTGATGTCAATGTCAAAAATAAGTATATCTCTTCAGAGTAATTTATATGCTTTTAATTGTGAGACAAAAATCATAAAAGGAAACATTAGATTTCAAGTGAAAATGGGCCTATAAAGTTACTTAGAAAAAGACATGGTGCAAGCCTGAGGAATTATGATTATATTATTTCAACAGTACCCTTTTGAAAGATAATCTGTAGCCTACTCGGTAGCTCTGCCTCAGAAAATTTACAGAAGGATATGAACAAGAGTCACACAGGATGAGAGATGGGAAGATATAGAGAGGTTGTGATCTGAACTATCAGAGGGAATACCCATATCAATAAAAAATAACTTCTATTTCTACAATGCTTTAAATTTTTCAGAGTGATTTCAAATAACTTTTCTGATCATTCAACTGAAAGGGGCCCTGCCCTTTTTAAGCCTCTCAGACCATCATTTGATTTCTCCTATGAACTTAATCTTCATAGGCCATATTATAATTACTCAGTACAAATCTCATTACACAGACATACATAGAAACACATCCTTCAAGACTCTAAAGTCCTTGAGAGTAGAGATTATATATATTTAAATTTGCATATTTCTGGCCCTCCATAAAATCCTACTCTTGTGTGGTTTGGAGACAATCCTAGATTTTCTAAGGTTTTGCCAGCAGAGTACAAGCTGTAACAATTCCTGCCAATTTAGAAGGACTTTCATCATAGACCTTGCAAAAACCTGTCCATCTGTCACCCAACGACCAACTTAAGTTCATGGAGTTTTATCCCTGGAATGATGAGCATGAGGTAATGAACAATGTTGGCTACAGCAACTTGTCAAACTCTTTCAAGCCAAGGAAACTTTAGAATTTGTATCTGCACAAATGGAAAGAATATCAGTGAAGTCACAAATATATTGAATGTACCTGAAGTAAATGAAATAGAACCATCTATCTAATCTATCTATATCTATATCCATACATATGTATGTGTGTGTTCTCCTTTCTGTCTTTCTCACCAGAAAACTTAATAAGGTACCTAGTAAGGTGATCAATTAGAGTAATTAACAGCCCAAGTGCCAAGTAATGACTTATTTCTCTATTTCTTTTAATTTCTTCTATCCCATATTTGCTGCATTTGTTCTCTTTTGTAGTTTATTTCTTTTTAGAAAGCACTTCAACTCCATCCAAACTTGAGGCAGCGTAGTTCAGTGGAACAAACAAATAATTTGACATCTCAATTCTGAAGTATGAATTATCACCCTTCCACTTGCTGACTAAAAAAGTCATTTAATCTAACTGGGCCTCAGTTTATTCAACTGTAAAATAAGAGATTTGGACTAGGTGTCCTATAAGGAAACATCCAGTCCTCAATCTATGTACCTTTTTAAAAGCAGACAGTATTTTTTTTTAAATAAGAACCTCAGATGACAGAGCTATGAAACATCAAACATAATAAAATGACACAAATGGGAATAGGACCTCAGTGACTTGGAAATTCCTTCCAATGACATAGATCAAAATCCATCCAAGATTCCCATCCTGTGACATTCTTGTCTATATCCTCCCATAAAGTTGTCACAGTTTCGAACATGGGAAATACATGCCTTTTCTTATTTCTCCAGACACCATGTGGGTACCATTGAGTATTGACAGCATCCACATGTTTGACCTTGGCCTTCCCACATGACCAGTTCATTTTCTTTTTCTATCATACAATGCATATATAACATCTTTTACTTGTGCTCTTCTTCATTGGTTACATAATACAGCCTGCTCACCCCCACCATGTACCTCTCTGTTGCTTTCTCCATATTTATTTTTTAATTCTTTTGACATGATAGTTTTCCAAGAAAGTCTTAAGGTTTTGATGGTAAGATAGGAGTCATTAAAGAAGTTAAAATTCAGAACTATATTGACAGAGTAATGAGATGAAATCACCAAGATGACACTTAATTGGAATAAATGTAAAGTTATGGATCATTGTATAAATTTACTATATAGAAGAGATCCAGAAGGTTTGAATTAAAAACCAGAGGAAAAAATGTTAAACTAATTTGTGGACCTTAAAAGACAGCATTTCCAAAGTACATTAGAAGGAAGCTTTAGGATAGGGGAGTCTGTATTGTAAGACCCTCAGGAGAAATCAAATGGCAAAACTGAAATTGGTATGTCTCACATTTTTATGCATCTTCTGGGAATTGACCTCGTTGCCCTCAATCGTCTCTCCCCTATCTTTCAATTTGAATTAAAGAGGATCAGTATGAATTTGCCATCAGGAGCTGTTGCCCAAAGCCCTAGTGTAATTAGTTGATGTATTAATTTGCCAACTAGATGTGCACTGAACATTATGATGGTGGATTATCATGCCAAACTCTCACAGTGAAAGCCCTAAAGGGATGGAAGGAAATAGAACATTTTCAATCCCAAACTACTTGCTGAAAATTTAGCATGGTCAACAGATCCCATTCTGGAGTGAGTCAAGCCTCCCTACTCAGCAGGAGAATAACTGGCATTCACTTATATTATCTGAAGTAAGGGAGACTGGCACTACTATTATGATTACAAAAACTAACACAATTCCATTAATATAACTGTCTTACCACAATTTAACTCAAACATTGAATATGGTACCAACTGATGTATTATTAAAATTCCATTTAGCTAAATGCTAAGTCTACAAAGGGAGGGTCTGTGAACTTCAGCATTTGATTTATGTCTTCTGTTAACATTTTTGTCTTCCTATAATGCAAGTGTTATTTTATGCAGATCAGAAAAAAAAAATAAATACATCCATTAATATTAATAGCCCTGTACAATTTAGTTAGATGAATTCAAGTCATCAATAACTTATGTAAATAAAAACCTGGATTTTTACCACCAGAGATGAATTTGGAAATATCTTTAGGAGTCAGCTTCATGGGAAATTATTTTGTGTGTACTTCAACCACTCCCATCATTCCTTCCTCTTTTTAATCCTATTCCCATCATTTCCATTTTGATGTGGAATGGAGATATTGTCATGACAATGATTCCAGCAGCTTTTAGAAGCAGCTTGAAAGAAATGCTGTAATTACATCATGAATACACAAGTGTAATGCCATATAAACCTTGATTCAAGTCACTGCCAGGGAAAAAGGAGCTCTCCTGTTCCAGATCACGTACTCAGTGCTCCAATTCAGCACATCAGAAGGAAAAAAAAATAATCTCCAGCACAAAACTGAGAAGACTGAACATAAAAACATCTCTCTCCTCACCTCAGCCTCTAAGCAAAACTACAAGGGAAATTAGAAAACACACTAAATAATACCTAGACTGCAAGCTAAATTAGCAGGGTGGTGTTCTTTAAATGTCTGAGAAGACCACTACAGTTAATGCCAAAATCATTGCCCTGAATCACTTTTTAAAAAATTAAACTGAGAGTGACTAAACCACAACTTATTAAGGGTATGATTTATTTTTTCTTTTGTTCTGTTTATTTTGGATATAAAAAAAATTGTATACTAATGAATTCTAATCTATCATTTTAGGTAACACTCCAATACTCCAAGCATCTATAATTTCATTAATGGTAGAAGAACTATGGAAAGATATGACTTCCACCAATGGAAATTTCAACACTTGGTCACCTAATAGACTATCTTCATGAATTAATGTAGATAAAAAAATTCGTCATCAAACTTCTGGAATGAGCTTCTCTGAACTAGCACTAGGCTTTCTCTACCATTAAACAATTTATTAAGACCAGAACTTATGCTCTCTTGACATTTCTTTCAGTAACACAGAGTCACTTCCATCTCATGATGAAAGATCACAGTGGGAATTCAGTGGAAGATTTGTTTAAATCCTGTATGACATTGTTTGGATGCTCTGAGATCACATTCATCAGGAATAAAATATATAGCTGAGAGTCCCAGAAGATTGGAGGCAGTGTGGCACAATGGAAAATATACTAGATTTAAAGTCAGAGGACCTGATTCTAAATCTTAGCTGTGTGATCAATGATTTTGGGCTAAGTCAGATAAACTTCCTAAACCTCAGTTCCTCATCTATAAAATGATGAAGTTAGCCTAGATGGCCCCTAAATCTATAAGGCAGAACAAGTATGTAAGAGCCTTATATTAGAAATATACATGTATGTGGAAGGTCTCATGACCCAGAAATCTCACTGTAAGTTTACAGTGATAATAATGATGGTTCAAATTTATATAGATTTAAAGTGATTTTTTTGTTACAATATCCTATAGATGTTCGTGTCAAATTCAAGTAGAAACAGGGGCCACAAAATTCTACTGAAGATCCCTGACAAGCTACATCATGATTTAGAAAACCACCTACTAATATTTTCTATATTCTATTCTAGTTTTATTTATTTTGTTAAACATTTGCCAGTAAAATTTTAATCTGGATCAGGCTGCATTATAGAGGCTGAAATAAAAAGCCTAGTACAATTTTACAATTCAATACAATACAATACAATACAATTTTACAATATTACAATACTTTTACCTTGAAGTCTTAGCTAGTAACTTACACAATACAGACAATTTAAACATGTGTATACCTGACTCTTCAAATGGTAAGGGGCACCCAAGAGCCTACCAAAAGGGAGAAAGATGCTAGAACTTCAGTGGCTATTACAGAAATAACTAGTTCCTAGGAAGTCATAAGAACATAGATTTGGAGCTAAAGGGGAATTTAAGAGGTCATCTACTCTAACCCCTCATTTTACAGATTAGTAAACTAAAGCCTAGTGAGATTAAGTGACTTGACCAAGGTCAAATAACTAATTAGGATAAGATGTGAGAATCAATCCCTGAAGTGTCAGATCCTCTATTTTTTTTTTCTACCACTCTAGATTGCCTCCCAGAAAGAGCACAGTATTTCCCCCTCTTATTTAGGCATCTAAGTGGTGCAGGAAGACATGAGTTCAAACCCAGCCTCAGATACTCACTAGCTGTATGACTATGGGCAAATCACTTAACCTCTGACTACCTCAGTTTCCTCGACTATAAAATGGAAATAACAATGGCACTTATTTTGCAGGGTTGTTCTGAGGATCAAAGGAGATAATATTTTTGAAGCGCATAGCACATTTCTAGCACATAGTAACAACTTAATCAATACTTCTTCCCTTCCATAATTTGTCTTCCCTTCCTTTCACCCACATATGAATATCACCACATATGCACCAATAACTCAACCAGAAGTCATCTTTATCTTGTGCCTCTACTGTACTGTTCTTATCTCCCAAAGGAATCATAACTAAGAGAGGATACTACTGTTACATATATATATATATATATATATATTCCCACCAATGGCATGGTTACCTCTGACAAGTGTCTTACTCAAAGAAAAGAGGCTATAAGCAGAATAAATTGGTAAACTCCTATCTACCACTGCAGATTACACAGTGAACACCTTCAATTGAAACACCAGGTTACTGACAGGTTGTGGTATAGAGAAAGTAATTGTGACAAGACTTTTCCTCCCACTCCCATAGGAATTTAGTAATACAAGAAAACATTATGGATGGGAGAAGGAAGAGTAGAAGGGAAAATAGACATAGATTATATAGGCACTGAGTTCTGGGGACATGTAGATTAGAAATAGGGAAGCCCAAAGAAGTTTGACACTTCACCTTACCAAAGACAACACCACTTATTATTAAACTATGACTTCTAGAATTCTTTTTTTAAGAGTTTTCATTTGAAATTTACAGAGTACATGAGTCTTTGTTTTCCTTTTCACAACCCAAACCTCACCTGAGCAATTCTTTACATATCCAGAGGGTTTTTCCTGGTTTTTCCATTAGAGTGTCCCATAATATCTCCAATTCAGACACATCATGTTATAACTCAAAAGAGAGAATTCATAAAAATTGACTAGAAGAATAAAATTCCATAGAGTTTTTATGAAAAAAAAATCTTATAGTCTTTGTTACTAAAAGAGCTGAGTCTGTCTTAAGATTTGTCTAATAATCCTTAATGAATAGCTCAATACTTGATACTTGGAAAACTTAGCTTGGAATTAAAGTAATGAACACTCAAAGATGTCATTTTGTCAAAAGGGAAGGGATTTTTTTTTAAGTTCAATGGAAAAAAAACCAACAATGCTGTTATTGTTATAATTGTTGCTACCATCACGAGCATTATTGAATATTCTACTAATGGTAAGGGGAAATATCTAACAAATGGCAAACATATGGTGTACACATGGAATTGCCTCACAGAATTCAAACTTGGAATGAATCTTGAAATGAGTGATTGGCATATACATATAAAGATTACAAATGTGTCCTCTGTGCATATTGTAATAAAGACAAAGGTTATACTACCTACAGATCACTATATGACAATGATTTTCATTAGTATGAATTTCTTAGGACAATTAACAAAATGATTTGATTCTGAAGATGATAACAATAAAATAATGTATTTTCACATAGAGAAGATGAACCAATGCCATTATAAAACATAAGTTTTCCCTGCTGTTGTGCTCTACTGTCATTACCCTGGCAATATAGTTAGTTCTCTCTTCTCCCCCCAAACCTCTCCTCAGAAAACTGTTACTAACTCTCCTTCCTAAGAAAATCTACTCTGTCCTAGTATGACTGTGACAAAATGTTTAGCCCTAGAGCCCTTGAGATAAGACTTATGAATGAGCTCTCTTTGGGAAATATGTTCTAGAATTTTATCTATGAGGACAATTAACAGATTCCTTTCAACTATTTATTTTAGTAAATGAAAAATATTTTCAAAGTGTAAAATATATGCCAAGCAGCTTTTATTTTATGTCTCCTTTTGATTTTTTTATCACAATTTTTATCACTCTAATTTTACATTGCTGTTATTTCCAAATATATCCTTTTTCCATCTCCTACCCAGAAAGTGATCTCTTGTAACTAGACCACCAGGGGGGAAAGTGTAGTAAGCAACTTGTTCAATCACTCCCATCACCCTGCTATTCCCACCTTCCTACTGATTCATTGCCTACAGGAGTTTCCAGGTGCAAATGCTGTTTCTCTGCTCTGGGAAGCTAGCCCCAAACCCGTACCCACAAAAAAATGTGCAGAAAAACACGTCAGTGTTAGATCTGTCTTTTCTCTAGGGATATTCCCCCTTAAATTAATTGATCCCGACTGCATTTCCAAAAAAGTATACAGACACTAGCAAGGCCTGAGGCTAACATTACTTATAAAGACCAAGTAAACATTTAAAACTATGAAAGATAAACAGTCTTTACTATGGCCAGAAGGAAAGGCTTCAGGCTTCTTTAAGGGGAGAAAGAAGACACAGGATTAGTGTCTTCAGATTCTGTAATGAAGATACAGAGTAAGGTTTCAGCAGCACAGCATCTATCACAGAACTCATCTTGACTGATTGATCAGCCCAAACAGCCAGTTCCCAAAGTCCTGCCCCTCTCTTTAGGGCATCTGCCTTTGGCCATATTTTCACTCTTCCAGATTCACTCAGCTCACAAACATCACTTCTGATATCCGTGTTTCTTCTATTAGTCATATCAGGACCTGCATTTCTTATTGCATTTAACTTCTGTTTGAACTGACTTAAAAGCCACCAGAACATAGTCTAATATTGTTTGTCCTGTCCTGTTGTTTCTTTTTAATCCACGTGAAGGACATTTTAGCATTTCATAATGGGATCATTGGTCAGTGGCATTTTTATTAACATCTCCTCTCAGCCCCTTTTCAATGATTTAGTCATGGCCTTTCAAGGATTTGTACAGTGCTGTTTCAATTATTTTGTAAAAGTACTTTAAGAATTTATATAAGAGAAGAGTTCAACACTTAAGACCTTAAATTCTAAATGGCCACCTGTTCAGATATAATTAAGGTGGATAGTCTATATGGATTTTGTTTTTTCATATTTAGAAGACATCATCAATTTAACATACAGTTTTCCCCAAAATGTAATAGTAGGAAAGGAAAAAGAAAAAAGAAAGAAGAGGAAGGGAGAGAAAGGGAAAGGGAAAAGCAAAAGAGGCAGAGCAACAAAATGAGATAAATAACATCCATAGTTTTGAGCAGGTATTACAAAGAAAAAGAAGCTTATGGAATTCTAATATAGGATGCAAGTATTTTAACTTTGGGTATCCAATTGGATATTCCAGTGACAATTTGCCAGGAGATCCTGGAAAAGAAAACATATATAATAAAAATTAAAATGGAGCTCACCTGAGTATCACAACATTTTAGAAAGCACCAGCAATCAAATTCCTCTCTAGGAATTAGCTACCCATTAAAAGATATCATACGTTGTACAAAGAACACCAAAGAAGGTTCGCCCTACTGGATCATTCATCCCATCAACTGTCCTTTTCACTCTTGGCATGAAAAGGAACTAGTACATCCCACATAAATTAAGATTTCTCTCCTCTAATGAATGACTGTTCCTTTTGGCTCATAAAAGCTGTCTTTGCAAGTAGCCCAGGCAAGGGACATTCAATCATGGAAAAGAGCTGGACAAAGGCACATTTCAAACTTCACCAGACTTGCTACCATATTTCACCACATAATTGTCACCTCCACATATTTGTCACATCCTGGAGTTTTTTTTTCCAAAGTCTAAAAATTGGTTTATAACCTTTCATCACTAATCGTCTCATGGTATAATTCTGTCCTTCGTTACACTAAATAGGTAAACAGAGCAGCTAATATTCACCAATGGCATACAGATACACAATTATCTCTAGCACACTGCAAGCCACCAGTCTAGAATTCTCAGGGTATGTGTAATGTCAGTATATGTCCTAAAACTTACTTGTGTGGTTTCTTTAGAGTTCTGCATTACTAATGGTATCATCACTCAACCCAGTGAAATGTGGGGACAGGTGAAGCTGCCCTGAGTAAGTCACATGATATGGTAAGACTTGTATCTTCCATACATCCTAATGTGGCATTAAAGACAGTTTAGTAATAAATGATCGAATGTAAATGATCAGAGCTGAAAGAGATAAGGAATGAGGAACCCAAAGAAGACCAAATTAGCTAGTAGCAAAAAATCAGTATTTGAACTGAAAAGTCTTCTCATTACCAATCTATTTTTTTTTTACCACAACTGCTTCAATACTGTAAAACTGCAATATGCTTATGTCTTTTTGACATGCTCTCTGGCTAAAGATTTTGACAGAAACTATTTGATACATTCTTCTCTCAAAACCATCACCAACAAGATGTCTAGCCAAAACTATTCTTCCAAAGATAGGCTAGTACACGTATCAGAAATCACAAAATTTCATAATAACAGAACTGGAAGGAGTTTTGAGATATTAATGGGTTATTTCTTGCTTTCATAAAAATGAATTGGACTATTTATCTCTAAAGCTTTTGGTTAAGTATCTAAGCAACTTATTTTTGTTGTCTAGATTGGTGATTTCATCAGGGTGAGGAGCACCAATATGTGGAAACTCCAACAATGCAAAGCGAAGTTTCATGTAGTCAAGTGTGTCAGAGACCACACTTAAATCCAGACCTTCCTGATTTCAATGTCAACCCTCTATTAACTATGCAATGGTGCCCCTTAAGCAGCAAATACCATGTTTCACTGCATAATCATCAAAGATTTTCTGCCAATTTATTTGCAAAAAAGTGGGGTGTGAGCATTATGTAAAGATTTTTTTTTAAATTGTGTAGCTATTACTTAAAAATCAGGAATCTATTGCTTTGAATTGTTAGAGGGACACACAGACACACTCCTTATGTGGAGAAATTTTGTTTATGAGAGGACATGGACATGCTATACAAGGGATGAGAAGACATGGGTGAGTCATCTTCCCCCTTAGAGGGACGGACTGCTCATGAATCACAAACTCTAACCTTTCAGTAAGCTTTCCTATGTTACTCTTCAGGAATCTTTCTTCTAGAAATTTACTACAACCTATCAGTGTATATGCTTGTATAATTGGCTTACTGCATCACCATCCAAATTGTAAAACTACTCAAGGGCAAAGGACAATGACTAACTTACTTTTTTAGATTCTACAGAACCTAGCAAAATGCCTAACAGAGAAGGCACACAGCTCTGCTGTGTTTTTTTGTTTTGTTTGGCTTTGTTTTTGCTTTTTGGAGGGCAATTGGGGTTAAGTAACTTGCCCAAGGTTACAGGGCTAGTTTTTTTTTTTTTATTTTAAGCAATCGGGGTTAAGTAACTTGGTCAAGGTTACATGGCCAGTTATTTCTGGGTGTGGTGCTAAGTATCTGAGCCCAGATTTGATCCCCAGGTCATCCCGACACTGGAGCTGGTGCTCTTACTCGCTGAGCAACCTGGCCTCCCCAAAGCAATTGGGGTTAAGTAACTTGCTCAAGATTACAAAGCCAGGTGTTTCTGGGTGGGTGCTCAGGGCTAGTTTTTTTGTGTGGGTGTTAAGTTTCTGAGGCCAGAACCGAACTCGTGTCCTCCTGACTCCAGGGCTGGCACTTTACTCACTGCGCCACCTAGCCACCCCTATGCTGTGGTTGTTTTTTCTTTACTAAATCCTTTTTGATGAGTAGGGAATAAATGAACATCTTCCATATAAAAACTCTTCTTGTAATCCAAGACAGAAACTGTCATGCTGTAGACTTTTCTTCTTGCTCCATATATATATATATACATATATATGCCTCGCTTGCCTTATAGGACAACTTCAATGGAAGAGTTTGTTGCTTGACTGAAAATTACTGTTTCCTGGTGTCTTTTTTTTTAAGTTGCATTGTAAAACTTTATGCAGGTGATACTCAGAGAATCAGTTATTAAAAACTCTTGATAGGAAAACCCTAGAAGTGAAAGATGTTTTTTCTCATCATGTAGATACAACCTTAACATGTGAAAGTGTCATACGTGAAAACTTCATCAGAAGATCCTTCCTGGAACTTGATAATTGTGTGACCCAGGGTATATATTCCCTGTCTGTGTTTCAGTTTCTTCATCTGAAAAATGGGGATAATAATAGTCAAATGTTTACATTTGGCTTATTTTAAGAAAGCATGTATATTTAAACTATTATCATTATTTGTAATATAAAGTGTTCTCCTGATTTTAACTAAATTTTTTTTATAAACAGAGTATTACCTTTCTAGGCCTGGGTCTTTACATCTGTAAAATGAAGGAATCATCTCTGATACTCCTTTCACCTCCAATGTTTTCTTAAAATTGCAAAACAGAATCATAGCCTTTCAAGGTTAAAAGCACCCTTTGATGTCATGTTGTGCAGTCCACATCTACACAAGAATACCCTCCATAATGTCTTCCAAAAGTGATCCTTAAGGACCTGGAGCCACGATAGCATAGGAAAGGTAGTGACTTGACTAAGCTCTCCACTGAAATCTTCCAAATACCTTAAAAATATGACTCTAAACAAATTCTAGAGCAGCAGAACCCACAAAAAGATGAAAACAAATTCCCAGTTCAAGACAACTTGAAAGATAGGCAGGAAAAGTCTGTTGCACCACGGCAAGAGAGGAGCCCCATCCAGCACAGGCCATATCAGTGTAGAACAGGCTCCAGCAAAACCAGAGCAGACTGCAGGGCAATTGAATCAGTGAAAGCAGTGGCAGTTTCCATACCTCTCAACCCATAGATGCCAAAGACAAATTAAAAGGTCAGCAGGAAAAGTCTGCTGCACCTGGGTGAGAGTGGAGCACAATCCAGGTCAGGCCACACCAGCACAGCCCCAAACCCAGGAAACCAGGAGCCGGCCTTGGCAATGTCTGAATCAGTAGTGGTGACAGCAATAGCAGCAGTGGTGACAGCAACAGCAGCAGCGGTTATTTCTAGAGCTCTTGGCCCATAGATGGTAAGGGGATCAAACACTGGTCAGAAGGAGATTACAGGTGTCTTTTTGCTAGCACTGAGGTGGAACTCTGTTGCTTTGCCCATACTCAGATCCAGCTATCAGTCCTGAGAGACAGTACCAGAGTGAGAAGGAGCAGCAGCACATCAGAGCTGGCAGCTGCAGTGGAGGAGGGCTCTCCTCTCAGTTCCAGGGCAAGAAAGAGTGCTTGTAGTCTCTCACAGACCAGAGCATAGGCCAGGAGAGTAATAAATACCTCTCCTTAGATAATATCACTTTGGAAGAACTGAAAACCTAAAAGTCCCTAGAAGTATCTCTGAAAACAGCTGCACAAAACCCTTGAAGCTTGAGACAGTGCCCCCTCCACTCTGGAAGCAGAACCCTATTTTAACAAACAGTTAAAAGTCATGTAATAGGCTGGGAAAATGAGCAAACAATGAAAAAAATTCTGACTAGAGACAGTTACTATGGTGACAAGGAAGATCAAAAAACACAGTTAAAAGCAAAGTGGTCCTCAGGCCTCTCTGTGAATACTTTTAGTGAAGGAGAACCCATTATGTCCGCAGGAACCGATTCCATTTTGGTTATTGCCAATTTTCAGGAAGCCTTTCCATATCTCAGGCTGAAATCTGCATATCTTTACCTTCCATCTATTTCATTGTTCTTCTTTCTTCAGTCAAACAGAAAACCTAAGCCTCTTCCATGTGACAGACCTCCAATTACTTAAAGACAAATATCATATCCCTCTAAGTCTTTTCTTTTTAAAAAATATTTTAAATTATTGAAATCTAATAAATAAATTATTTATTTATTTTTTGTTTTCAACATTCACTGCCATAAGATTTTGAGTTCCAAATTTTCTCATCTCTCCCCTTTCCCTACCCCAAGACGCTGTGTAAATTGATATAGGCTCAACATATACGTTCATATTAAACCTATTTTCACATTAGTTATGTTGCAAAGAATAATTAGAACCAATGGGAGAAACCACAATAAAGAAGAAAGACGAGAGAGAGAGAGAGAGAGAGAGAGAGAGAGAGAGAGAGAATAATACACTTCTATCTGCGTTCAGACTCCATAGTTCTTTTTCTGGATGTGGACAGCATTTTCCATCATGATTCTTTTGGAGTTGTCTTAGATCCTCGAATTGCTAAGAAGAGCTAGGCTATCAAAGTTAGTCATCACATAATGTGGCTGGTACTGTGTACAATGTTTTCCTGCTTCTGCTCACTTCACTCAGAATAAGTTCATATAAGTCTCTCCAGGTTTTTCTGAAGTCCACCTGCTCATCATTTCTCATAGCACAATAGTATTCCATTATATTCATAAACCACAACTTGTTCAGCAATTCCGTCTAAGTCTTTTCTTCTTCAAACCAATTATCTCTAGTTCCTTCAATTCATTCTTATAGGGATATCAAAACCTTTCATCATCTTGCTCATTCTGTGCCTGGATGTTGTATATCTTATCAATATCCTTCCTAAAATGTGGCATTCAGAACAAAACAGAATAGAACATAGCACATGTGGTCTGATGAAGACAGTGTATAGCAGGACTGTCACCTACCCAGTGTTGGATGCTATACCTCTATTAATGAAACCCAAGATTGGTTTGGTTTCTAGTTTCATAGTTTCTATGAAACTAGTTTCATACCCACCATAAGATCCTAGGAAGTCACTTAAACTATCATTGCCCCCGGTAATTTTCTTAAGACTATAAGTTGCTGGGCAGTTTTTGATCACCTTTTGGATAGCATTTCCTTATCAGGCACTCTTGACATGAAGAAAATAAAATAAAAACCATTAGCTTTCTTGACTGCTTTCATCACATCGCCCACTTATGTTGAGATTTCAGTCAATAAAATCTCCAGATCTTTTACAGATGACTTTAGGATCATAAAGTCTTCTCACCTTGTATTTGAGAAGTAGGTGTTTTAAAGCTAATTGTAAGTCTTCACTTTTACCCCTATTGCATTTCATCTTCATATATTGAGCCCAACATACTAACTTGATCCTAAGATTATGTGATTCTAAATAAAACTGGAAGTATGTATGGACACAATTGATACCATATCATGTTCACCAAAGCATACTTTTCCTTAAAGGTTTATTGTTATTTGACTGACTTTGGTGAATTCCAAAAGAACATTATTTGTTTCTGCTCAATGTATCATTGGCCCAGGCCAAAAATGAACAATGAGAGTTTCTATATTACTATTTACTGTCTGGTTTCAATCTAATATTTGAATGTTTTGGCATGAATGACTAAGGTTCTATCACTGTGAAGTGGCACAGTCTCCGAATCGTCTGAGAAGCTGAAAGGATTAATGAGGTAGGAGAGGCTGAGTCAGAATTGAGTGTGCATATAAAAACTACAGCTAGTTTCTTAATCTCTTCCCTGGGGTTGGTAGTACAGACATCAAAACTGGCAGAAACACAGAAGAATGACCCACTTGACCTACCCTAGCACTAGATTGACAAGAAAACACAGCTAGGAACAGGCCTACCCAGTTAAACAAGGGACTGATTAGTCTATCGTGGCAATATGCCCCAAAATAAATTTGGTATGAACTCTGAAAAAAAAAAGACTCCTAAGGTCAACTGTCATGAAGTATACCCTAAGTTCCATGTATTCTTTATACCTGTTCCTAATTACCTTGGAACTTTAAACTTGAGTTCATTCCCTCCAGAGAGTTTCCAGGAAGGGAAAGGGGGAGAGAATACCCCTGGTTTGGAGAAGTTTCTATCTTTCATATACCTCTGTAAAAACTCATTGGCAAAAAAAAAAAAACAACTCATTGGCATCAAGTGTTTAATTGATATGGGAAGGAACACAGTAGATGATATAGTTCATAAGCCATAATAGGAGTCATAACCCCAGGGTTTCCCCTCAAATCCTGAGGGGAGGTATATTCAATCACCTTTTGGGAAACAACCTGCCACTATGAGTGGGGGGTTCAGAAAATAAGCCCTCTGGGTTCATTACATATAATTTATATATAAGGATTATTATGAATAAAGATGACTAGAAGTCATATCATTTTAGGAAAATTAATTTCCTTTAACCTGTTTAAGAAGGTTATATTGCATTTTGATTGTGTCATTATGGCAAATATGACTCCATACTGCATGGCAAGTCTTATCATGCAGGTTTTCTTTGTGTAAAATTCTAAAAAATAAAAAAAAACAAGGCTTTGGGCCTGCCTTGACCATTTTAATGTCTGAAGAAAATATAGTGATAAATACCACTCTGAAGAGCATTAAGTGCCACCTAGTGATAAGAAAAATACAAAAGCAGAAAGAACTAGAATTTCATTAGTCTACTGACTAAATTATCATAGAATTTTCTAACTCTGTCAATTAGTCTGATTCACAAATTTAAGGGTTGAGACAATATTCAATTTGAGTAGTTCTGAAACTCTGCAATAGATGTCATTCTGTCTCTTCGTTAAGATCTCTTTGTTAATGTAATAATCTTCCTGTCTCTTGCCCATGCATTTACTTAAAAAAAAATTCGATGTAAGATGGACCATATTCACATTTGCCTAAATTGCTTTAATTGACATGGCTTAGATGCCTGGACATATTGATTTTGAGTTTTTCAAACCTTTTTGCATATTCATCCTGAAGAATATCAGCAAGTGCTGTGATTTCAAATCTATGGCAGAGTAGAAAGAAAGGGAACATAATGGGAAATGTAAATACATGATGCTGAATTAAGATGACCAAGAAGTGAGCAGCATGAGATTTCATCCATAATTTAACCACTGACTAACTGAGCTACCCCGTGTGATACATTTGCACATAATATTAATTATACTAGTATGTTAATATATTAATTTACATATACATATTATGTATTATACATATAATCATAAGGAAAGTAATGCCATAATTGCTAGTATAGAAAGATGATTGATAGATCTACTAAGTATATACCTTGCATATACCTAGATATTAATGTTCTTTCCTCTATTTTTATATGATCTCTTTGAGGAGAGGGGCAATCCTTTTCCCTATTTTGTAACCCCAGTGCTTAGCAAAGTGCCTAGCTAAGTAAATTATTAACAAATGCTTCTGACTTATTGACTGTTGTTTAGCAAATAAAAAAGTAACCCATGTTGTCCTTTAAAATTTTATTTTAATGCTTCATTGCATCATGGTCAAGTCAATAGTCAATAAATATTTATTAAGCTCCTACTATGTGCCAAACAGTATGCTAAGTGATGGGGATATAAATACAAAAAAGAAAACCTCTGTGCTCAAGGAGTTTACAATCTAATAGGGGAAGACAACACAGAAAAGAAAGCTTAAATGTGGTCAGGTTGGAAGTAAGGAAGAAGACAGAAGATATAAAATGTCCTAGGGTCTTACCAAAAGGAAAAGTCTTTGAGTAAACCAATGACTTACTGAATGACTGCAGACCAAGGATCATACCTAAGTTTGAAGAGACTTAAAACCAGTTTGGTTATAAGATATGGGTCAAGCCAAGTCAAGAAACATTCATTAAGCATCTGTCAAATTGTACAAGCTTCTGGGAGACAGCATAGCATACTAGAAAGAGGGCTGACATTGAAGTCAAATGACTGGGCAGCTAAATAGCACAATAGAGCATGACACCCGGAGTCAGGAAGACCAAAATATGAATCCTGACTGAGCTACTTAATGGCTGAATGATGCTAGGCATAATTTAATTTCTATTTGCCTCAATTTCTTAATCTTTAAAATGGGGGTAATAGCAAAGGCCTTCCAGGGTGGTCATGAGTATTAAATGAGATAATATGTGTGACATGATTTGCAAACTTTAAAGCTCTATGTAAATGACAGCTATTACTTATTATTATTGTTGTTATTATTATTATTTAATCTTATGACACTAGCTGAGAAAAGTTGGACAAGTCATTTAACCCCTTTGGTCCTCAGCTTTCTTCTTTATGGGGAGGTTGGATTAAGAGGTCCCTTCCAGATCAAAAGCTATGATATTAGGATGATTTTTCCAGGAACAGCAACTCTTGAAGACCATCAATTACATTTTTATTTTAATAGTTTTGGTTACATTGGTGTTTTGATAACACTATAAACATTTACAGATAACTCTTGCTTTATGAGAAATTTCTTCTAAAAGGTTAAATAGTTAAGCAAAACTAATAATATGGCAGCCTCAGCTTACATAAAGTTCATGTAACATTTCACATCTTTAGCATCCTCAATACATCTATTTTTTAAAAAATTTAACAGAAATCTATTTTATTTTCCTCCCAACCCCCACTCCATGGAAAAAGAAAAAAAAAAGAAAATTCTTGTAACAAATATTCATTCCAATGAAACAAATTTCCCCAATGACTGTAACCAAAATTATATGTGTCTCATCCCATTAAAGACAGAGTACAGTCTGAATTAGCGAAAAGAATACCTGTACCAATGAAATCACAGTGTTGGAGTACCACTCATCTGAATACAAATCTTCAATTCCATTTCTCCTCTACTAAGTACAATGAATATTAACCATGCAATTGTTAGAGCCTGTGTGCCACTCCTCGTACTAGTTTGTGATTTCCACCAGATCTGTGCCTGTCACATTTCTTCATCTCTCCCCTATCCCAAGTACATTGTACAAACATAGAAAATGGTTGTCAAAGTTTACAATTTTAATATCTGAGTAATCTTATGAAAAAGGAGAAAGGAGAAAGCCAAGTCAATCACACACACACATACATATACATATATGTATATGTAAATACCTTAAAAAAATGTAAAATGAATAACCAGAGCCTGGCTGTTAGCTGATAATTTTGAGGAATTCCTAAAGGCGAGCTTTAGCTTTTGTCACTTTTGAGGTAACATGATGTAGTGGATAGGATGTAGAACCAGGAGCCTGGAGTTTGAAGAAAACTTCAGATATGTATCAGGGTGATCATGTGAAGATAATTTACTTCTCAGAACCACAGTTTCCTTGTTTCTCAAATGGGGACAACATTTGCATCACCTATCTCCCAGCATTGAAAGGTTGAAAATATTTTGCAAATTTGAAAGAATTAATATAGTTAATATAAATGTGAGTAATTATTATTACTTTTCAAAATACATCTTGTGGACATTCAGTTCCAGAATAATAGTTAACAAGAGCCCTCAGCCAATGTCCAACAATGTTAACAAAAAACAAAACAAATGCTGTTACAGCAGCTTTCCTTGTGTTGGTTTCCAGGAAGTTGATTTAATGACATAATAAATGTGAAAGGTGAGGTAATGAATGATTCCAAAAACTTAAGAGAGGTTAGATTAACTTTTTACACATGAAAAAGTAACAATTACTATTTTTCACTCTACTTCCACTAATAATAATTATAAAGTATTAGAGAGAATTTGTGTAATTCTTCAGCACACATCAATGATGAAGCCCTTTCAACTGGGCTAGCATCTTTTTCAAGACAACCTTGAGATAGGATCAGGAATATATATTAGAAAGACTACTCTTCTGAAAATATAAGCAATGACTTTTTATTCAATATGATGTGTTGAAAAGAACATAATTGAAGAGGAGGATGTTGATACGTAGCTAAGCTTTTGGAGCTACAATGACAATGAATGGGGCCTTAGGAAGTACTATCTATGGGGGTGTAAGGGTTATGGGATTTAAAGATCTTCCATGCCCCATTGGACTTGCTGATGTAGCAGGAAGGGGCGGAGCAAGAGAAAGCGGAAGCCAAGCTGGAGTTCCTGCGGTGGCTAGCAGTGGTGGCGACGGCGGCAGCAGCAGCAGAGGCAGCGGCAGCACAAAGCCCTTTTTGAGTTAGCCAGAATTTCTGCTACGGACTCCTGCTGAGGACTGCCAGGGGCCGGAGCTGCTGGGAGCGTGCTTCCTGGATGCTGGGTGGTTGCTGTGAGTGGGGAGAGGAGGACCTTTGCCTGAGGTAGCCTGTTATGTTTTAAAGGCTTGGAAATGTGGGTGCTTTCTACTTTATCTACCTGTGCCAATGTCATAACTACTCTGATAGCTTTCACTTTCTGGTTTTGGGACTCAGTCTTTTGGTATCTTAATAAATTTTCTAGTTTATTCCCCCATATGGCAAGCATGATGTATTTTGTGATGGATAATTATATCAGCATATCTGTAATCTCCATAGGCATTGTGAATATGGCATTGCTGATACAGGGGGTTGACAGCAAAGGAAATGGAACCCTGTAGAGCATTGGAGGGGAAGTATGGGGTATCTACTGCTTTACCAATGTCAGAAACAATATGCAAAGGAGTCTGATTACTAATTTGAGACTCTTTGCTAATGATGTCTGTCTGGTCAGAGGCATCAGTGACATTACATCATGGAACACAAGCCAGGCATGTGTATTGCAAACTATACCTAACACAAGGAATCCCTACCTAAGACATACAACTATGTCCACTACTGTTAAAACTACTTTTATTAGCCATCGTTGATTCACATTTGTAGCATTCCCATGTTCTCCTCCATTATAATAGCTTTTTCATGCCTCTTTTATGTGGCATAATATACCCCCATTCAGTCTCTTCCTCCTTCTTCCAGTGCAATTTTCTTTCTCACCCCTTTATTTTGTTTTTTTGGGGGATATCATCCCATCAAAGTCAACTTATAGCAATACCCTCTGTCTATGTATACTCCTTCTAATTGCTGTTACAGTAATAAAGAGGTTGTTACAAATACCATTGTCTTGCCATATAGAAATATAAACAGTTGAACTTTATTGAATTTCCTACATTTTCCTTTGTTTCTTTTTCACCTTTTTATGTTTCTCTTGGGTCTTGTACTTCAAGGTCAAATTTTGATCAGGGTCTCACTGTTGGTCAGCCCCAGGGTGGGGCTTCACTACTGGTTACCAATGGGGTCAAGAACTTACTAGTGGTTTGGGGTGGGATTTTGCTGTGCTGCACAGACTACTCCCTTCCCTAGGGGACTGCTGGTTTGCAGGAAGGGCGTCAGAGGTCAGAACCCTACTACTGGGAGACTGACTGTCCCTGCTGCTCTTAATTCTCCTCCCCTCCGACTCCCATGAGACAGCCCTTTCCTGTAAGGATGGCAAGCTGCTTCCCTGCTCCTAAATCAATGCTGAGTTGTTTGGAAGGGAATTTGGGATGACTTCAGAGGTTTTCTGTCTTACTCTCACATTTTGGCACTGGAAATCATGAAAATTTTCAGCATCCATCATTGGAATTCAGTCAGTAAAGTAACCTATTCAGTCATTAAAGTAACATTTATTAAGCACCTACATCAGTCATTGTGCTAGGTTATAGGGACATGGAAAAAAAGGTAAAAAAGAAACAGGCAAAAAAAAATCCCTACTGCCAAGTTGCTCATAATCTAATGGTATATTGTCAAAGGGATGCTTGTTCAGGTATAGGTTGGACGAGGTGGCCTCTTAGGTTCAATACTAATTCAGAGTTCACAATGATTCCATGAATTTTAGGTAGGTTTCCCTATATCCTCACACTTGTAAATGTTTCTGTTTTTCTTTATTGAGTACCTATGTTCAGAGCAGATAATATACTTTATGATGATGACTATAGTGATAAGGACTCTTGCCCTACTTGGAGTAAACAAAAATGTTTATAAAGTATTACAAAATGATGTTGGGATTCCAGTTTATGGGGTACTTAATTTTACCAATGAAAATTTCCATATATCAATCTATTTATATCAAATTTGTATTTGCTGCTAAAGACTCAATAAATGTAAAAAAATCTGTGCATTTTCTAATATTAGGTAATGCTTCAATGATTCCTTTTTTAAGCGAAAGGAAACCAAGGAAAACAGAAAATTATTTAATTCTACCTTAATAAAAGGGGGAAAGGTACACAAAAGCAAATGACAGATGTTCAGAAGACAATTACAGAGCATGAAAGAAGCATGAAGAGAGCATGAAGGGCAAATGAAGGACAGGGGAATATAAATTAAAAGTAACTGAGGGCCTTTCCTGATCTTTATATAACCAGAATTTCTCTTTTTCTACTTTGAACTCACAAAACTTTTTAAAAATATACAATTAACACAGGGTGACATAATAGAAAAGGAATTAGATATGGTCAGGCATCCCTGGAATTTAATTCTACTTACTACTTACCTGAACAAATAAATCACAATTTCTCTAATCCTCAGTTTCATCATCTATAAACATTGTAAAAATAATATTTATACCACGTACTTCTCAGGGCTTTTGGGATATACAAAGGGAAAATATATGTAAAGAGTTTTGTAAATCTCAAAAAGAGACTACATGGTGTAGCAGACTTGGAATGAGGTTGACTTGGGTTCCTATTCTACCTCTGACACTTATTAACTTTGTGATTTCTTTGATAGAATGAAGATGATATTCATAGTGCCTATCTCACCTAGCTATTGTGAGGTTTAAATAACACAATGCCGGATCAAAGAAGAATTCAAAATTTTCAAACTTTTAAAGTACTATATTTGTCAATTGCTGTATGAATACAAGCCATAATTATTGTACTACATTAAATTTTTGTTCATATTTTCATCTTAGTCATCCTACAACATCCTAAATTCCTTGAGTACAGAAACTCAATGTAATTCACCATTGTAAACCCTCCAATACTGTCTAATTCAGTGTTTTACACATAGTAGGAACACTTTAAATGTCTGTCAAATTGAATTACATTACCAAAGTAAAGTCCTTTGAGGTAAACAATGAGTTCCTGCTAATCATGCTGAAGGAGAGTATGGTAAAACTGATTATGACAGGATTAGATGAAGCACTAGCAACAAAGAGCTTCTGGAACCTAGAGGAAGCAGTCAGAAAGTACCATAAAAGATCAGCCTAGTGGCAGTAAGCCATAAGATACCAATGAGGCTAATCCACACCAAGAAATTGTAAACTTAAGTATTTTTTCTTCCTTATTTGTTCTCCCTATGAAGCACTAATTTTGAGTACAGCTTGGCCAGGTGCTTCCATCATCCCTACTGTTTTGACATTGTGCCAGATGGTTTCCAAAAGGCAAGCCAAGCCAAAATATAGTTTATTTTAATCTTCAAGTCCTTTTCACCACATTGTGCCCTGAGTCCCTTCCCAAGCATAAGCAGCAAGTATCCTACCTCCAACAAGCAGGTACAAACTATTCATGTGAATCCTCAAATGAATTCACTTCTAGGAGTTTCCAGCCCAAAAAACCTCAGAATTTTTAAAGGCAGAGCACCAGAAAGAAGCACAAAACAAGCTATCTGTCTGTGATAATAAGGACTGAATGCTGCATTTACTCACTTGTCTTTCCTGGCTTCAATTGGATTCAACTTCATTATATCAGGCCTTGCTTTTCAAAATATTAGTCTATAAACAGATGTTTAAAACTAGTTCAATCAATATTTTATTATGACCTGGATTTAATTATTTCTTTTTAATAAGAGAATTTGAGGAGTACATGAGGAATAGCTCTTAATTTCTTTAAGGTCTGCAATTTCTCTCAGTAATTTTAGTCAGCTAAGACCCAAATTCCAAGGTAGAAAGATTCTCATAGTTTACTCAGTCCAACATGTACTTAATCTAGCATCCCCTTAAAAAATATACCATTAGATTGTGAGCTTCTTGAAAGCATGGGTTGGGATTTTTTTTTTGCCTTTCTTGTATCCCCAGGATTTATTTAGGACTTAGCTTGCTTCTTACTCATCTTGTTCCACATTTGTTGTTCCTTGGGAGAAGATAGAGAGGTGGTAGAGGGAGGGAAGAGCTTTCTCTTTTCCATAAATTCAAAACAAGAAATAATAATTTTGTAAAATTAACATCTAATAAGCATACACCTCAAATTCTGATGGTGGACACTCTGTGGATCCATTCATTTAAAAGCATAGCTCATGAGCCCCCATTCATGCAGTTTCTAGTCATCCAGAAGACACTTAAAGTAACAGATTGAACATAAAACATAACAAGCCATATGACCAAGAAGATAGAGGACTGGATACTCTCGCAGTTCCTTCCTACATTTCAAACTTCCCCCAAAATAGGATTTATTCATGAGATAAAGCAATTAGTTGTTTTCATACTTTAGGACCTAAGAATGTGAAGAGGTAACAATATACTGAACCAACAGTAGATATGACTAACCCAAAACTGATAACTTTCTGACTTGACATTCTATTCACTCCAAAGAATACCAGTCTGGCAATAGGGTTACAAAAGCTTTCCTGTTCACTGTCAATAGAATTCAACTCTACCCCCTCTCTCTTAACAGTGATGGAGAAAGCAAAAGGAAAAAAAAAACTTGCTTGAACTGGAGCTATAGTGTAGCAACACTCTGTTCTGCCAAAAGAATTAAGACAGAGAACACAAGAGCAGAAGGAATTGGAGAAGGATATCTTGTTGGCACTAAACCTGGAAAAAAGAGCCCAGTATCTAGCTGTGGCAAGTTCTGTCCCCTCAGAAGTCATTTGGTGCAGAAGGTAGTGAAAAATGATTGTTCACTGTGAGAAGAGTTTGAAATAACTTTGAAATCCAATCCCCAGGAAAATGCCATCAAATTGGAAAGAGTCAGAAAATGAGAAATATGGGAAGAAATGAAGAAAAAAGAATTAAATTGTCAAAGATCTCAAGAAAAATAAAAATAAAAATCATTCATCATTAGCAAATAAACCAATAAGGAAGATATTAGTTAAAAAGGGAATATGGCAAAAAAGTTCAGACATCTTTGAATAAATGTTGCAAGATAAAGGAAAATGAGTCAATACCTGATGAGGCAGAGGACCCTGTAGATTCCCACGAGAACATGGAACTACACTTTCTTAAATGTATAAAAGATAAATAAGAATCATAAAAGTTGGTTCTTTGAAAAGATTAATAAAATTGACAGAATAGACCTTCAACCAATTTGATTTTTTAAAGAGGAAAATTAAAATTAATAAAAGGTGAAATCATATAAAAGAAAAAATAAGAATTATCAGAACTCACTATGTACAGTTACATGTTAAACAAAATAAAAACACAAAAGAAACAGAAAAATACCTTCAAAAATGTAAAATACTCAAATTAACTGTAGATCAAATTGAGATCTAAGGAAACAGAATTAGCTGTAGAGGAGCTAGCAAAGAAAAAAAAAACTCCTGGTCCTGATGAATTCAGGGAAAAATTCTATCACACTTTTAAAGAATAATTACTAACAATATTATACAAATTATTATCCAAAATGAAGAAAGAATCACACTACCAGGGTCTTTTTATGAGATAAATATTACCATGCCTTAAAACAGGGAAGGATAAAATATAGAAGGAAAATTGTGGACTAATATCATTAATGAACATATATTCAAAAATATAAACAAAATTATGTCAAATAGGCTATAGCAATTCATTCAAGAAATCATCCATTATGACAAACTTGTATTTATGCCAGGGATGGAAAGATAGTTCCACATTAGTAATATAATAAATATAATTAGTCATATTAAAAATAAAAAACATCTGAAATTATATAATGATCTCAATAAAAAAATTGGGAAAAAGCCTTTGACATAGTACAACATTCAGTCATGTGAAAAGCTCTACAAACTTTGTCACAGAAGAGCATTTTTAAAAAATATAATAAAAAGCACCTATGCAAAAACAAAGCAACCATTACATGCAATTGAGGTGTTGTAGATCTTTTCCCAACAAATATGGGGGAAAAGCAAGGACACTTATTCTGCTCACCATTATTTGATCTAGTTCTGGAAATACTAGCAATAGTAAGAAGACATGAGAGAAATATAAACATAAATCAAGAGGAAATAAAATGATTGGTTTTTACTGATGACATGATAGTTTACTTAGAAATACTGGAATCAGGAAAGATATTCATTGAAACAATAGTTTAAGCAAGGTCACAGTCTTTAAAATAAACACTTAAAAAACAACAGCATTTTGGGTGAAGCCAAGATGGAAGATTAAAGGCAGTCACCCAGCTCAACTGCTCCAACATTATCTTCCAAACAACTTGAAAATAATACTTCAAATCAAATTTTGGAGTAACAGAGCCAACGACAGGTCAGGTTGAGACATTTTTCCAGCCTAAAATAATTTAAGAGATCAGCAGGAGAAATTTGTGGCATAGTGAAGGTGGGAGAGAGTGAAGTCTGTACAGAGCAACAGTGGCTCTGTACAGCAGAGCCAGCACCTATGAGAGCACTTAAGCCAGACGTGGTCAAGGGCTCAGGCAACTGGTCAAAAAAAATATATTATAGGAGCCCCTTTTCTGGCACTGGAAATAACTGGCACTGACTTTATTCATAAACATTTATTTATTTATTTGTTTGTTTATATTTATATATGAATAAATAACTTTATTGCCCATACATAGTTCTGGGTCACAGTTCCAGGGCAGAGACGAGCATTAGTGGTCAAGAGAGCAGAATTCTTGGTCACATTACCAAAGTAAAGAAGAGCACTAGAGATTGTGGATGGATGGGGATCAGGGACCCTTCCAATATGAAGACCAGAGTGCAGACCAGGAGAACAGTGACTATACCTCTGCCAGGATCACACAAGCTTGGAAGGACCAAAAACTTTGAAGACCCCCCAGAATTACCTCTAAAAACAGCAGCACTAAAAACCCTGAAGCATGGGACAGTGCCTCTCTCCCATTAGGTAAGTAGAGCCCAACTTTAACATAAAGTTCAAAGTCAAGAAATGGGGAAAACAGGCAAACGACAACAACTTGAGCATAAAAAGTCAATGCATTGGCAGGGAAGACTAAGACATAAACTCAGAAGAAGACAAAAATGTAAAAATAGCTACTCTACTCCCCCACCCCAAAAGAAAGTACCAAAGAAAAAGCTTATTAGACCCACAGTCAGCAAAAATTCCTGGAAGAGTTAATGAAAGATATAAAAGTGGTAGAGGAAACATTGAGGAAAAAATGAGAGTGATATAAGAAAACTATGAGAGAAAATTAAAAGTTTTATAAGAGAAGCACAACAAATAATAAAGAAAATACTACCTTAAAAAAAACAAAAGAGGCACAAAAGTCCACTGAAGAGAATTCCTTAAAAAGAAGAATTGACCAAATGGAAAAGAAAATACAAAAATTCACTGAAGAAAAGAACTTAAAGATCAGAAGTTGCTAAATGGAAAAGGAGGTACAAAAATCTCACTGAAGAAAATATAAAAAGGAACCAAACATTTCCTTCAAAAGAACAGGGATACATTCTACCAAACAAAGTGGAATTTCAGGCAACTTTCCTGATAGGAAAGACCAGAACTGTGTAGAAAGACTGAAGTTAAACTCTAGGAGATAAGTTAAACATTAAAAAAAGTAAACATGAAATAATTATAAAGAACTAAACAAAAATAAATTGCTTATATTCAAATATGGGGAGATAATTTATGTCTCCCCTTTGAACCCTACCACAAGATCCATAGAGTCCAATTAGACAAGGCCTGGAAGTGTTTCTGTTATGTCTTGATGATCTTATGAAAAGAGGGGAGAGGAGAAAAGGAAAACATTCAAGGAGGATTAAGAAAGGAAGATTAGGCAAAGTTATCTCATATAATCAGGGTCTGCAAAAAGATGTATAGGCAAACAAAGAAATTTTGTGAATGGATTTATAATAACTGAGGAGACAACATCTGAGTAATGTGATTTATTAACAAGACATTCAGTTGCATAATAAATCAGGCCCAGCGCTCCACAGAAGACACAGGAACCTCAAATAAAGATTTTCTACAGATACTTATACAGTCAAGAGGAGACATGAAAAACAGAATGCAAAACAGGATGTAAGTCTTAGGTAAACTGATTTCTTATTGAAGGAAAGCTTTTCCCTTTGAAAGGGACTTTCAGAAATGGGAATGGGAGTGCCCTTCTGATTTTCCAAAATCAGGTAATTTACAAGAAAACAAAACTTGTTTCAAAATGGAGGTGGTTTACAAAAAATCAAGTATGGTTTTTGTTTTGTTTTATTTTTATCACAATCCTTCCCTTTGATTCTTGAGAGACTTATCCCCCATGCATGATTATAGGCCAGATCTATAAGGTTTATTTATGTGTTCATCATTGGTATTACATACCAAGAAAATATCACTGCTAAGCACCATTTCACATGGTTTAGTATAACAGCTGATAATAGAAGCTAAGAACAATAATGAAGATCAGGAATGTAAGCAGGGGAAGGGGGTATAGATACAGGTCAGGCAATACTCCAACTCATAAACTATGATGGAGCCAATAAAGTGTACAAATCTCATATTTTCTAATTCTGCAAAGGTAATAGATTGGAGACATGTCCAATTGTTTTTGTCCCCCCCCCCCGGGCATATTATGAAGCACTTAGCCAAAATAAAAGGAGAAAAGAGACCCATTAGTCAAGGGGGGTGGGGGATGTCACCATCCCCTCCAGGGATCTGGAAACCAGCTCATGTTGGGTTAGAGAATTGTATCAGTTTCCATAGTGGAAAGGAATATCCATGGGTCAAAAGTCACTCTGATGAGTATGATGACAAATCTAAAATCCATGGGCCCCAATGGCTTTAAGGTGGTACAGAGAATGTCCCAATTCCCCATGGAAATTGCTAATATTAATCCTTTTTTGTAGCAGAAGGAGGGTAAGACAAAGGAGTGGAAGGAGAAGAGGCAAAGAAATTGGTGCTTGGAAAAGATTGAAGGGCAATGGACAAAACAGGACAGAAAGAAAAAAATACCCTTTACTGGGCATCAGTCATAGGTCATCAGATAAAGCAGCCCAGAAAAATCAATATTCCATCTGATATGAATGGGGTCTTTCTGTAGTTGATCTCAATTTTTCTTTTTAGTTTACAGTATCCAAAAATGCCATGTTTGGACCAAAGTAAATCACCAGCTGGATTTTTTGCAGTTTTAGACCAAATTTCATTTAATTTAATATTGTGCTTTTTTTGTCATTTCTGATTCAACCAGGAGCTTCCCCTGGCCTCAGGACATAAGAAATTTCTCCAGGAGAAGAGGTCCCATTGGTATGCTACTACCAAATTCCATTGTTCCTTAAGCTTACCTTAGTTAGGAAAAATTGCGATTGAGAGGGAGTCTCTCCTCTTAGGCAATTCTCCATGGAGAAGTCCCAAAGTGAAAAGACTGACTAAAGAGTTTGAGAAGTTCTTTTAGGAAGTCAGACCCAGAGCTAGGATCCCCTCTCAACCTCCTGGCTCATTGCCAAAACTGTCACAAGTGTATGTATAATAACTGAGGAGACAAAGTTTGATCAATGATATTTATGAGCAAGGCATGTGGTTACATAATAATTTGGATCCAGAGTCCCTTAGTACATACAAGGATCCCAAATATAGATTTTGCACACATACTTATATAGTTAAAGAGTGTGAAAAAAATGTAAAACAGAAGCAAAACAAACTCAAAGGACATACAAAATACCTGTAGTTTTTTGAGGTGTCAAAAATGGCAATTTGAGGAGATAATCAATAATTGGTAAAAGCATGAACAAGTAGTGATATACAAATGTGATGGAATACTATTGTGCTGGACTCATCAAAATAATGAACAACCAGGGTGCCAGATTACCTCATGAGAGGTAAAGGACTGAAAGCACAAAATGAAACAAATTTGACTGTAGCCAATTTGGAACCTTTTTTGATTAATCATGTTTGCAATTGGCATTGTTTTTCTTATCTTCTCAATTAAGGTGGAAAGGTTAAAAAGATGATCTGGCTGAATAAAACAATTATTAAAAAAACAGAGGGACTACATGCTATGAGACACAGATTTAAGGGGAAGGGGAAACTTCAATGACTTTTCTTCTCAAATGTGGAGTTAGGGGTTGGCTGTTTTTCCTTAGCTAGACTGGAAAGGGAATTTCTTTTCCAGAAGAAAATTCATCTCCTTTGGCAACAAACTCTTTGGAACACAGAGTTAGACCCTCCCTGGATAATTTGTCTTTTCAAGCTTAAGTCTATATTTCAAATGCTTTCTATTCATCAAGTACAAGGTCTCTGTCAGAAGTTTCACTTTTACTTAAGGTAAAGAATATTTGTGGTTTTCTGCTTAATTTCTAATTGCTAAATTATGTCCACTCAATATCTACAGAGAAGCCATTCTTCCCATAAGAAGCAAAGAACTTTGGAGTTTCAGGGACACTAGTTTCTCAAGCACCAAACTTTTAGCTTGCCATCCAAATGAGTGGGAGAAAAAACACAGGAATAAAACTAACCTCAGTAGAAAAGGTTAATGTCTTTCATTTAGCTGTATTCCTGCCTTAATTTGAATAAGTTGCAAAGAAGAAGCTAGCTTTAAAAAAATCTTGGGGTGGAGGGATGGAGCCAAGATGGTGGAGTAAAAGCAGAGACTTGCTTGAGCTCTACCCCAAAATTCTCTAAATACCTATAAAAAATCACTCTAAATAAATTTTAGAACAGTAGAATCCACAAAATGACAGAATGAAACAAATTTTCAGCCCAAGACCACCTGGAAGGTCATCAGGAAAGGTCTATTGCACCAGTCTGAGAGAGGAGTGCAGTCCAGCATGGGTTGTCCTGGGACAGACAGGACCAGAGCAAGAGCAAACCTGGAGCAGGCCTCAAGGGACTGAATCAGAGGCCACTGTGGCAGTTTCTAGACTTTGCAACCCACAAATACCAAAGACAATTTAGAAGGTCAGTAGAAAATATCTGTTGGACCTGGGTGAGAGAAGATCATGGTTCGGTCCTAGCCACAGGGTGGTGGAAGCAGAGGTGGCAGGAGTGGCAGCTGCTTCCAGAGCTCTTGGCCCACAGATATTGGGGGGGGGAGGGAACCAGCTGCTAATCAGAAAGGGATTGCAGGGATCTTTTTGCTGGAGCTGAGGCAGAATTATCTTGCTTTGCCCATGCTTAGATCTGGGCTGCAATCCTGGGTGGCAGTACTGGGTCGAGAAGGAGTGCTGGTATGGCGGAGCTTGTGGCAGCAGTGGAGAGGGAATCTTCCTCACAGTTCCAAGGAAGAAAAGAATGCTTGTGGTCACTCACAGACAAGAACACAGAGCAGGAGAGGCATAAACACCTTTCCTTTGATCATACAATCTCGGAAGAACTAGAAGATACTCCCCTAGAAGTATCTGTGAAAATAGATGCACAAAACCCCTGAAACTTAGGACAGTTTGCCCTCCACCATGGAAGCAGAGTCCTATCTTAATAAAGAATTAAAAAGTGAAGTAATTGGCTGGGGAAATGAGAAAACAGTGGAAAAAATCAGACTATAGAATCTTACTTTGGTGACAAAGAAGATCAAAACATACAACCAGAAGAAGAAAACAAAGTCAAAGCTCCTGCATCAAAAGACTCCAAGAAAAATATGAATTGGTCACAGGCCATGGACAAGTTCCAAAAAGATTCTGAAGATCAAGTAAGAGAAGTAGAGGGGAAAATGGGAAGAAAAATGAGAGTGATGCAAGAAAATAATGAAAAATGAGTCAATAGCTTGCTAAAGGGGACTTTTTTGGATTCACCAAAAAATGCTGAAGAAAATAACACCCTAAAAATAGACTAGGCCAAATGGTAAAAGATATCCACAAAGCCAATGAGGAGGATGCTTTAAAAAACAGAATTGGCCATATGGAAAAGAAGGTCCAAAAGCTCACTGAAGAAAATAATTCCTTAAAAATTAGAATGGAGCAAATGGAAGGTAATGATTTTATGAGAAATCAAGAAACTATAAAATGAAACCAAAAGGAATGAAAAAAAAGTAGAAGACAACGTGTAATATCTTATTGGAAAAACAACTGACCTGGAAAATTTAAAAATTATTGGTCTACCTGAAAGCCATGATCAAAAAAGAAAATAACATAGATATTTTCTTTCAAGAAATTATCAACTGCCCTGATATTCTAGAACAAGATGGTAAAATTGAAATTGAAAGAATCCACTGATCACCTCCCGAAAGAGATCCCAAAAGGAAAATTCCTAGGAATATTGTAATCAAATTCCAGAGCTCCCAGGTCAAGGTAAAAAATATTGCAAAGTAGCCAGAAAGAAACAATTCAGGTACTGTGGAAATATAATCAGGATAACACAACATTTAATAGCTTCTACATGAAAGGATTGGTGGGTTTGAAATATGATATTCTGGAGGCCAAAGGAGCTACCATGTTTCCCCAATAATAAGACACTGTCTTATTATTTTTTTGGACAGAAAAACACCAGAGGGCTTATTTTCAGGGGAGGGCTTATTTTAATGAACATTGACAGCAATTTTAATAAACAGGTAAATGTGAACAAAAAAATGTACCTTTATTCAATAAACAAATAACTGGGGAAGAACAGGATGACGCGCTCACTGCTGCAGCTCTGATTGGATGCAGCTCGGAGCATGGCGTGCGTTTCACCGGGGG
>NW_027186473.1:25986091-25996048 GCF_028583685.1 Petaurus breviceps papuanus
ACGGTGCATACAGAGGGTACCGTAATGTAGCGTGTAGCACAGGGGATCACCTTCACTACAGTAGCATCTCGATAGGGCTTATTTTCTGGGGAGGGCTTATTTTAGAGGAATCTTACACAGTATGGGGAGGGCTTATTTTCGGGATAGGTCTTATTATCGGGGAAACATGGCAGGATTAATACCAAGAATCACCTACCTAGAAAAACTCAATACAATCCTTCAGGGGAAAAAAATAGACATTCAATGTAACGGAAGATTTTCAAGCATTCTTGATGAAAAGACCAGAGCTGAACAGAAAATTTGACTTTCAAATACAAGAATCAAGAGAAGCATGAAAAGGTAAACAGGAAAGAGAACTCTTAAGGGACTTATTAATAAGTTGAACTATTTACATTCCTACATGGAAATATGATATTTATAACTCATGAGACCTTTCTCAGGAATAGGATAGTTGGAGGGCTGAGTTGAATATGAAGGAATGATATCTAAAAAATAAAATTAAGGAGTGAGAGAATAATGTACTAGGAGAGAGAGAAAGAGAGTAAATGGGGTAAATTATCTCACATAAAAGAAGCAAGAAAAAGTTTTACATTGAAGGGGAAGAGGGGGGAGGTGAGAGGGAATGAGTGAACCTTATTCTCATAAGTTTTGGCTTAAGGAGGGAATAACATACACACTTAATTGGGTATGAAAATCTATCTTACCATATAGGAAAGTAGGGGGGAGATGATAAGAAGGGGATGCTAGAGGGGATGGCAAATGGGAGGAGAGGATAATCATAAGCAAACACTTTTGAGGAGGGACAGGATCAAAGGAGAGAATGGAATAAATGGGAGGCAGGATAGAATGGAGGGAAATATAGTTAGTCCTTCACAACATGACTGTTATGGAAATGTTCTGTATGACTACACATGTATAACCTATATTTAATTGCTTGCCTTCTCAATTGGGGAGGGGGAGGAGGGAGAGAGAATGTGGAACTCAAAGTTTTAAAGACAAATGTTAAAAAATTGTTTTTACATGCAACTGGGAAATAAGAAAGATATACAGGCAATGGGATATAGAAATCTATCTTGCCCTACAGCAAAGTAGAAGGGAAATGTATTAGAGAAGGGGACAGGGGGAGGTATGATAGAAGGGAAGGCAGATTGGAGGAAGGGGTAATCATAATGCATGTAGGTGAGAGGGGAGGGGAAAGATGGGGAGAAAATTTGGAACTCAAAATCTTGTGGAAATGAATCTTGAAAACTAAAAATAAATTAATAGAAATAATAATACAAGACTTAACTGAAAAAAAAATCTCTTCCCAGTTACCTTGCTTTCTCTCAAATCAATATGATTCCAGCAAAGATGAAGCTTTACATACTGGTAGATTATATTTCCACTGTGCATTTTTATCTCATAGAGTTATCAGATGGACAGAGCATCTGGAATTCTTATAACAGAGGTACAATGTAGTCAGCTGAAAAACTGCACAAACATTCCAGGAGGTAAACTAAGGATTCTCATGAGAAGTCATTTGTAATGTAAAAATCTCTGTAGTCTCATTTAAATGTAGTGTGGGTCAGTACTACCTCCTACAAAAACTACCCTACATTTTATGGAAGAAAGATTCATTATGCCTGGGAATTAGCTAAATGGATAAACTTGTTCCTAATACATGATCATGACTATGGCCACACAGAGAAATCAAAATATAAGAAAATGTGGCAAAGCTGAAAAAGAAAACATGACTTTCTAATGTAGCCTCTATCAGTGTTCTCTCGACTGGAGAGCAAATTTACTTTCCTACTGTTCATATAACCACTGCACAGCAATTTTCCATTTTTGCCCCTGAGACATAGCATCAGCATTTAGCATGGCCTATCTACTGATGAAGAGGTTCCCAACTATAGGCAATATTCTAAAAGGAAAAGACATGGGAATGTAAAATGGGCATGCTTGTTTAAAACATCTCTGAAAAATGAAGATGCCCAAGATGAACTTGAAAAAACCATTCCAATTTAGGTCTGGATTTGGGCCCAGGCTGTATCCTTCTTGAGGTTGTTGAGACTACTGTATTACAAAAGAAAGATGTTGGTGGAAATGAAAACTTGAAGAGAATGGAGTGCACTTAGTCCTCAGCAGTTTGGGACATTTGTGTCTTGAATTTTAATTCCAATTTTGCAGCATGTAAGTGAGTGCCAGAATGGACTTGTTTTCTTCTCTATTTAGAAATGGAAAGGGTTGGGGAGAGAGAGGGAACTACACATGGCATTGTTGGAGACAGGCCAAGCAGCAGAGTGCTGGGGAAGGAACTGGCAGCTACACAATCTGAAGGATCGAACTGAAGAAAACTTTCAATGTATCTTAGAAAAGATGTAGCATAATATGTCAAGCAGAAACTTTTTAACAAAAGCAATGAAAATCATTGCACTTTTTTATTTTTGCGATCTGAAAATTATCGTTCTAGCCTTCCAAATGTTCCTACATAATTTCAGCTAGAAACACAGTGTTATTTTGGTTTAAATGTCAAGAAAATCTTAATCACTATCTTTTTCTAATCTTGAAAGATTCCACAACTGCTTTAGAGAAAACAACTCTAACAAACAAAGAAGGTTGAATGTGGGGGGATAACTTCTGCTTGTTTAAAAATGGAAAATATCAGAGAGAAAGAGATTTTCAAAAAAAAAAAACTGGCTACTGAAACTACTGCCATTCTCTGAGTGCCATAACACCTTGTTTCTGCATGGGCCTTTTTTCCTGATTATTCTGAAGTATTTCCAGCACTGTTGTTTCCTTAACTCTCATCCTTTACCTTCAAGGTAGAAAAATGGTAGCTTTTTTCAATGTACTTTCATAGGCAAAAAATCTTAAGCATAAGGGAGTTCAGTGACTCCTTTAATGGTTAAGAACTAAGTTCCAAGTCTTATGTGTACAAGTCTAATGTTCCATCCATCCATTCAGAAATAAACAAGAAAAGTTCAATATTTAAGGAAAGGAGAATCCTAGGTCTCATACTTTCTGTGGCAATATACCTCAAATACAGACTTGAATAGTTAATACCAATTATATTTGAGATGATTAGATAAAGTTTAATTTTTATTTCAGTTGGATCACTTTTGGATCTTGCTGTTGCTTTGCTTGATAATTTTCAAAGGGATATGTTAATTTTGGTAGAATTTTGCATTCAGGGGATATTAAAACATATTTTAGTTTTGTTGGCCTGTGACATTGGTGGGGAGGGGAGAGGTAAGAAAGAAAATTCCAACCAATTCAATCCAAAAAACATTTATTAAGTGTATACCTTATGCTGGGGTTACAAAGATGAAACGATAAAGAGTCCTTCCCCTCAAAGGGTATTCTACTTGATTAATTAATACATACATAGTACTTTCAGGAGGGAAAGAACACTAACAACTAAGGAGAACAAAAAAAGGCTTTAGGCAGAAGCCTGTACAAGAGCTTGGTATTGGAGGGAACTCAAAATTCAAAGAGGAGAAATAAAACAAGGACTATAATCCTTGTATGTGGGACAGACTATGAGAGACATGAAAGAAAAAGAAGAAATGTCAAGGTGATAGCCAGTTCACTAACACAATAGTAAATAGAACCAAATACCAGAAAAAAATGGCCCTTTACTCACTGTTTTCACTTGTCACAACAACTAGATCCTTGGCTTATCACAACAAATATCTGACACTACTCCTCCAGTCCTCCATTTAGAATCTCATGGAACCCAATGATTAATTTGGTTGGCCCAGTTATCATCTCTCTATCATCCTCATAACCCATTTCACATCTCTTAACAAGTACAACTCCTTTCAGCATATCTACCTTTAGTGATCATCAAGCAAGCTCCTCATTTAACATGAGATAATGCAGGAAAATTCTGTGCAGCATTTTGTTTTCCACTGTAAGCAGACTGAAAAATTTATGCTTTTCCTTCTTCATTATATACATTATAGATTTGTAGAATCACCATATCACAGAGTTGAAAGGAGTCTGAAAGATTATCTGCTCCAACCTCTACTTGAATAGAAATCCCTTCTATAGCATGCCCAAATGACTATCTAGCCTCTGATTTAATAACGCGAGTGAAAAGAAACCCACTATTTCCTGAAGCAGCAACTTTTAGAGCATTCTGTTAGAAAGTATCTCCTTACATTGAGCCAAATCTATTTCCCATCTCCTACTTCCAGTTTCTGGGATCAAGAAGAACAAAACTAACAACTCTATTAGATGACCACTTTTCAAATACTTCTTCAGTAGTTATGAGTGGCATTATGGAGTTGGAGTTGGCTGTCATCATTTGAAGTGAAATCCAAATTCACTTGTCTTCAGATTCTTCAGCTTCACAAAAGTAGCTAGTGAGACAAAGACTTAACACTTAGACATGTATTCATTGGATGGTTTGTAACTTCTTGCCAAATAAGGAGAAAACCTTCAACCCAGAATATAGGCCAGAAACTCATGAACAAACCTTGACACATATCTACTAGATGTCATACAAAACAAGTTGTTAAAAGAAAAGTTTCTCAGAATCTCCTCAGTAAAATAGATTTTCACCAGTATAAAGTGGTTGAAGTCATGGCAATATGGTTATTATTAGTCCTTAAAGACAATGTCAGTAGAGTTCTGGCGCATATTACCAACCGGGCAAAGTTTCAAATATGGCACACTGATTACAGACTATTTTTACTTCATCTACAAACTAAACTTGGAAAGGGTGATGATAGCTTAGGAAGATTATCTAATGTGTTGAGGCTTTACAATCTCTTTAGTAGAAGAAATATTTATGCTAATGGAAAAAAATAGATCTTGCAAATAAAGAAAAAAGAGGAATAGCACAAGATCCAAGGTATTTAGAATGAATAAACTTTTTTTCACCTATACCTGAGTTTCTCCATCCACAAAATAGATCACTTACTCTCTTTATAAGGCAGTTTGGTGCCATGGAAGAATACCGGATTTGGAGTTAAATGATCTGAGTTTAGATCAGGCTTCTGTTGACTACTGCTTGCTACCTGCTGCCAGGCAAGTTTTAAAACCTTAGCTTCCTCATCTGTACAATAAGAAGGTTGCACTAGCCAACCTCTAATGTGCTTTCCAGTTCTAGATCTATGATTATCAAAGAGACTTGTATATTTGATTATTATTTAGTTAACATTTTGGAAGTGCTTCAGAAACCTAATCTCCCCCTAGGTATCACATTCTAAGTATAAATAGATACAAACACATACACAAAAAAATAACTTGGAAGTCTTTAATTATTCAGCAATTATTTATTAAGAATGTACTGTATTCAAGACATCACAATAGACTCTGGGAGGATATAACAGCTAAGTCCCTGCCCTCAAAGGATTTATATTCTATTAGAGGACATTGCACAAATAACCAAAATACAAAGCATTGTATGATAAAGCCAAAAGAAATGTAATAAAATTCTGAAAGAGTTCAGATGATGGAAAGATCACTTCTCTATGAGAGGATCAAGGGGAAGGTTTAGGAATAAGGATACACAGAATTTCTTCAGGTGCAGCAAATCACAGAAACAAGGAATTAGAGACAGAAAAATGCAGAATATGTGTAGAGAATTAACAGTTAAAGATGGAAAGGCAGTGTGAGACCAAATTATTGAAAGCTTTGAAGACAAGATAATCTTGATGGCCAGCCCTATAGTTGGAGGGAATGAGAAGAAGAGAAAATAGTACTGAAGGAGATACAGAAGTTACTTTTTAGAAACCAATTGAATAAAGTGGTGGTAGCAGATACCATATTATAAAGAGGTAAGGAGCATTGGAACTGTAAAAAAATTGGAAGTAGTGAATGTAGACCACTCTTTTTGGAAGTGTAACAGTGAAAAGAGAGATTATAATAACATAACAGGATAGAAGATTAATGGGAATCACAGTCTAATACTTACTCCTTTATGTGACTTAGGTTAAATCATAGCTTCTCTTACCCTGAGTTTCTTCATCTTTAAAATGAGAAGGTTCAACTAGATGGCTATTTCTAGCTAGAAATTATTAATGCCATAAATATGAATAGTCAATGTAGAAATTTATGCCACTTTTTCGTATCCTCACTTCTGCCTGAATGAGGAAATTCTGAATAAATTAAGTTCTGTATTAAATAAGTGCAATAAAACTTCCTAAACCTTTTTTTTTACTTTTAAGACTTTTGTACTAGAAAAATCTAACATCATATTTGTTGTTAAACTCATTCTTTGAGTTGATGTTCATACTTGGGCATAGTTAACTTTCCAATTAATCTCCTTATTGGGTTTAATTATATGACACTCTCAAACTTGAGATAAAATAGTGTACTTCATAGAATTCAGGCCTAGAAGGCAAAGATCATAGTCCCTCTGTGTTCCATGATATATCTTGAGTGCAGTCAGTAAATGTTATTTGTGATGAGCAACTATCATTTCCTCAAATAATATTTACTAACTGCCTTTATCAGAATTAAACTAATGGATGAAATTAACTTTCAATCTTAAATTTTAACTGAAATGGGCTTTTTTCTAAAGGTCTTTTAGTTCTTAAATTTACAATTTCAGGTGATATTTGTATTTAAGTGAATATGAAAGAAAAGAAAAATGTAGTTATGTTCTTAATGTATATGACAAATGTTTCAAGAATGCTAGCATAGGATTTGGAACTAGGTGATATAATAGATATCATCTTATCCAATCACCTTATTATACAGAAGAAGAAACTAAAACTGTAAGAGGTGAAGTTACTTGTCCAAGGTCCCATGGACCATAAATAGCAAAATGGGCATTTATGATGTAATAAAAAATGTACTTACATGAAATTCATTATAATCCCTTTGTAAAGATTATCATAAAGTTTCAAATGTTGTGTTTTTGAAAATCAAAATCTCATGTCACTGACAATCTGCTACCTTTGCCTGTAATTATAACTTAAATGCTTGTCCATCACAATAGTGAGAAAACAAGGTTAAAGAAAAGCAGTATTGCTTATGCTCTTTACAAATATGAGTCCATTGTATTGCAAGATTTTAGTTCCCAGGTGTTACCTAATATGCTGTAAATATGTATAGCAGACAATGTTAGAACAAATGATTTTGTTTCCATGGTAACACAGGAACTACAATGGATGGGTACTGGTTAAAAATGGGTTCTTTTCATTAGGACAGCACAACAGGAGGGGACAATTAAGAGGCTAAATGGGAGGCCTAATGAATTTAGGAAAAACACAATAAAGCTGTCTATTTTTACTGTAAACATTTAGGATGCAATGATACAAATAAAATGCTTTGTTTGATAGTTGAGAGACTGCTTCATGAGGCATTTCCACAATTCTGTCATGTAAATGTTAATTTTAAATATTTTATGACTTCTGAATAAGACTTGGAAGGGGAAAAAAAAAACACAATGGCTAAGAAGTTTCACACTGGTAACTGAGGTCATTTAAGCTTAAGAATTTAAAGGGACTCTTGAACCATAATTCTTATTCAGAGCAAGAAAACTAAAAATATCAAAATGACCAGATATTATTTATCCAAGTGAATTCTATGATTAGAAAGGGAGGAAAGTAAAAAAAGAATCAGAATCAGCAAGGTGGTACACTGAATAAAAGCTGGACCTGGAGTCAGGAAGATCTAAGTTCAGATCTGTCCTCAGATACTTGCTAGGTATGTGACTCTAGGCCAGTCACTTAACATTTCCCTCAGTTTCCTCATAAATAAAATGGAAATAATAATAGCATCTACTTCACAAGGTGCTTGTGAGGATTAAAGGAGATAACAATTGTAAAGTGCTTTGTAATCTTAAAGTGATACATAAATACTAGCTATTATTATCATTAATATTAATTTTTTTTAAATTTAGCCTGCTAGACAAATATTTCTACCTGTTGAAGACTAGTGAAATCATTTAAATAAATTTTTACTTGTTTATCTGGTAGCATATGTGACAGACAATATAACAACAAACATTTGTATTAGGGGACCAGAGGCAACAATTGATCCAAAAATACACTTGTCCCTTTGAGGTAGTCTTAATTTCTGGTCCTTCTACAGTTAAAAAGTAAAGCTTCCCATCAATCATCCTGTCAAATGTTGGTAATCAGCACCATGGTCAGTGGTAATGATGAAGTTGAATGTAGCTGTGGCATTTCAGCACTGAGTTAGTGGATACTATTGGAGTTATAGCACCTGTATGACATTTTGCCGCCACTGCAAAAAAAACAGGAATTTTTTTAAGGAAGAGAAAGGGCTATAACTGATGCAAGCAATGGAATTACTAGTCTTGTTAAACTTTGTGCTTTTAGAAAATTTGGATTGTTCAAAATGTAATAGTAACAGCGTAGTGAATCTTTAGAATGGGTCAGACCACATCACTGGTTTTTCTGAACAAAGATTTCACTTAAAAGATAGACAGGCCATTTATAGATGACAGAGAAAGGCAGAGAGGTAAGGGCAAAACTAGTTTTTGTTTACATACAAGATAGGCTGCTTTTTCTAGAACTAAAGGAAACGGGGTTTTCTGGGTAGTGGCAATTTATTTGCAAAGCAATGAACAATTTTAAACTTAGTTCAGTGTTTATTAAGCAATGGAAAGTGAAGACAATCAGAATTTTGTAGTTTCTAAAAATAGAATACTTAGTAAATGTGTGTAACTTTCCTATATAGCTCCTGGTCAGAACAATAAATTGCTAAATGGATAGTGACTAGAGAGAATGACAGTACCAATATACTAGAATACATTGCCTATATCTCCATCATCAAGGAACTTAGACTTTGCCCCTGACACTAATTCCAATTAGGAAGTTGTGATCAGCTTAATTACTGATAAACATTTTACTTATTACACTAGAACTGTCTAAAAGAAAGTAAATAATACTGTCTCCATATGTACAAAAATAAGAGATTAACAATGTGTTCTCTAATACTTAACACAACAAAATATCTGTGAATAGACATACATATACATTCACTGAAATTATATATAAAAGATACATGCTCATCTTCTGGAAGATGTACAATAATACTGTGGGAAAATCTTAATTGAGAAAGGAGAAGAGAGAATATATTTTCCACAAATTTATGTGATTTGCATTCTTCACCTTCTTCTTTCATAATTTTAATGGCCTAAACTGGGAATCAGTGAAGAAATACAGAGATCCAAAAAGGAAAAAAATAATAAAAATGGATAGATGTGTCTGATTGCTTCCATGGTCAGGGTATCCTTCTGAGTGACAGATAATTCATCTTTTGTCCATTCCTATTGCCTGAAGATCATTCTGAGCATTGTTATCAGTGAAACCTACACAAATTGAAGGATTTTCAAACAGGAAACCAGATGTGATGAGGTCAGCCCTCACATGGGATGGAGACATTGGGGTTAATTATGATTGATACCATATCATTTTCATAGAGTACACAGTTGCCACATCAGTTATTTTTACTATCATTTATGAAGACCTTCACTATGGAGTGCTAAGGTCAAGGAGAAAAGAATGGTAGTATAAAATATCCAATTACACTTTGCAAGGGCATATCATAAAAATGGGTTAAATACATTGGATATTTTATAGCCTTCACAAGACAATAGTTACTGAATGTATCTGATGTAACTGAAGAGTTAGGCATTCACTGTGTTCCAGTATTCACAATATGTTGTTGCTTTCCATGTTTTTTTTTCCTATATTTTTAATATTAAACATAACCTACATCCAAAACTATTACTACCTTAAGCACATTATGAAAATTCATTGACCATGAAGGTGAACTATGAAGTTTTTATTTTGTAACTTTATACTGTGATATAGGATGACAAATCATTGATAATCTAAACAAATTCAAACAGTTCTCTCTTATTTGAGACTTGTTCTAGAAGATTTGCTTGTCTCCTGCTATATGGAGGAAGAGGAGAGTTATGTATGAGTATGGAGAGAGAGAAGGAGAGGGAGAGGGGGGGAGAGGGAGAGAGAGGGGGAGAGAGAG
>NW_027186473.1:25996148-26041961 GCF_028583685.1 Petaurus breviceps papuanus
GGGAGAGAGAGAGAGAGAGAGAGAGAGAGAGAGAGAGAGAGAGCGAGCTTATTATGGCTGGTGCCAGAAGGAGACAAACTGAAAATTCTTGAAGGAGAATAAAAATATCTTTGGCAAATATTTTCTTTAATTTGGCGTTTTATATTTGCTTTGAAGGATAATGAATGTTGCAACTATTCTTAAATAGTCCCGAGAAAGCTTAATAGTCATTATTAAATTGATACATTTCTAGGGAGGCCAAAGCAGTTTTAAGTCTCTACAGAGCCTTATTCAGGAATTGTAAAATCATCAGCCTTTACAAAATAAGCTTACAATTTTGAAAATGTATTTTGTTAGGAAAATTTTAATGTATAAACAATTCTATCAAAGTAATTTGAGATAAAATTAAGTATCCTTGTGATAATTGGGAAACTTGCCAGAAATGGGCCCAAGAAAAGATTTTTTATTTATAACTCCTACCATAAACCCTGTGCTTAAAGAGACTCAATGGCTGTTTAAATGACACAACTGAGAGGTACTTAAAGGCCCACAAACTCAAAAATATTACCTCCACGTGATTTTCTAACAATCAGAGCTATCAAAGAATAGAATCCCATACCTAGTAAAGTAGTGAATTCCCTTTTACCTGAGGTCTTCAAACAGAGACTAGATGACCACTTGTTGAGAATTCCTTAGCATGCATGAGACGGCATGGCTGCTAAATCCCTTCCAACTTTAAAATTTGTAATTCTAATTCTACATTTGCATCATCATCATCATCATTTACAACAACAACACCCTTGCTGGGTAGAACTGTTAGCTGATCAGGTTCTGAATATCAACTATCCTGAAAGTCCAGGGAAAATCTCATAGTTGGAGAAGAGAAAAGGCTAAGATGGAAATTGTTGACAGTGTTTATGTTGTTTTCCCTGGGTAGCTTAATTTCAGGGTGAATTCTCAAATCCTATCTATCAATGTTGCACTACTGAAGTAGCCCAGAGCATAGCAATTTCATCTTAATCAAGACATTTTTTCTTTCATGCACAAGAGCTAGATCATTGTACTAATGCCAGTGGATAGCTAAGCTCTTCATCTGAGCTGAGTATGGTTAAGAGATTCATAATATTTTGAAGATGCAGAAAATCCACATAACGGTGGAATAAAGTCAGTGAGAAAGTCAGGTACAAAGTTAGAATATTAATAAAGGTATATAATGCAGAGAGAGTCAGCATGTATGTTGTGTAGTACTTTAGAATACTGTGAAAAGTAAAATAGTAATGGATAATTGATTATAGCAAGTTGAGCAGGTGACTTCTACTGCTAGAGGCAACAAAATTTCTCTTGAGAGAGAAATTTTCTCCAATCTAGCCTACCCATAGTCCTTTACTATAATGTCAAGGTACCTAGAAGCACAACAAAATAAAACAGGCCTAGACTCCTGATTCTCTGCTAGTTAAAGGATAACTACATACTACAGAGGAAAGTGGTATGGTATAGAGAGAAAAAACATTGGATTTGTAATCAGAAAAATGTAGGTTTGAATCAAGTCACCTTTCTCTCTGGACCACTATAAAATGAGAAGGTTGGAGTAAATCTCCTCCATGATCCTGACGAGTATCATAGAGATGTTGTACGTATTTACTTTTGTATATGTTGTCAACCCTCTGTTGAATGTAAACACCTTGAGAGCAATACCCATATCTTCATTTCCGTCCTTGTAGTGACAGCACTTAGCACAGTAACTTGCACAGAGTAATTGTTGAATTTTTATCAAAATTAACTCTATTTAAATATAAAAATAAACATATCTAAATTATTCTATTGGGTATATAGAAATCTGCCTTTGGTTTTGATCATGACTCTCATACTAGTTAAACTACACAGTTCACTAAGAGAAAACAGTACATATAGACTAGCATTTCATGTGTGAATGAATAAAGAACCTTACTAACATTATAGCCCCTATGATAGCAAAACTAAAGCCACACCAATAAATGATCATTGTAAGGCAGTTCAGTGGACAGAGTGTGAGGTCTGGAGTCAAGAAGATTCAGCTTTCTGAGTTTCTGGCCTCAGGCACTTACTAGCTATGTGACCCTGCACAAGTCACTTAACCCTGTTTGCTTCAGTTTCCTCATCTGTAAAATGAGTTGAACAAGGAAATGATAAACCACTCCAGCATCTTTGCCAAGAAAATCCCAAATGGGGTCACAAGTCATCGGATTTGACTGAAAACCGAACAAAATCCATTGCCACACATCACCAATCAGCAGAAACTAAAGTACTGGGTTTTGGTCATTATGTAGTTGTCTTAGAGCAGCAATAACGGGTACTTAGAAGTTTCTGCCAATGGCATGAGATAAATGAGATTTTACTTTCTCATTTTTCAGGGTAAAATTGTTCCAACGTGAAGGTAACCTGAAAAATGGTAGTGAGAGAGGATAGCAAAATACAAATCACCCCAAGACTCTTGCCTTCTCAATACATTTTCTTTCTCACAAAATCTTAGCTGCACTAAAATTGAGTAGCATGTTTGGCACTACCACAGGCAACATTCATAAAGTGTGATTTTTTTTCTCTTGAAATCAAATGCTTTCAGAGACACTGGTCAGACTCTGAACAAAAAAGGTCTCTCTGCAACTATTTGCAAAGTGTGATAGAACGGTATTAACAATTAACAAAACACACATTGCACTGCTCCTATTCCTTCAAACTTCTCCAGCAAGAAGAATATGTGATATGAAATCTCTCAATATTTCCAATAACAGAAACTTACTTTTAAGGTATTTAAATGCTACTACATCAATAGAACCACAGTTGGGGCAGCCAGGTGGTGCAGTGAATAGAGCACCGGCCCTGGAGTCAGGAGGACCTGGGTTTGGATCCGGCCTCAGACACTTAACCCACACATACACAAAAACATCTGTGTGATCTTGGGCCAGTCACTTAACCACAATTGCCCTCCAAAAAACAAAAAAAAAAAAATAGAACTACAGTTGAAAAATTTTAAAGCTCAAGAAATGAAAGAGCATATTTTATTTAATATTTATTATGCCATTCTCACCAATACATCTCAGTCTCATATAACTCTGGAGATAAGAAATATGGTCTGGTTTTATAAATAAGGAAACTGAGGCATGAGAATGTGTCACTCTAAAAGCCATAAGGATTATAAGTAGGAAAATTACAAGGATAAACACTACAGATAATTATAATCAAAATCAACAAGAAATAACATGCTATTTAAAAGCAGATTAATTTAAGAAAACAATTTCTAAGGTAGCTAATGTATTAAGTGTCAAAGACAATAGACAAGAAGTCTTCAACATGACTGGAATTCACTGATTCAAAAGTATTCTCTGTGGAACACTATTCTAGAAATACAGTGAAATATGAAGGAATTCAATTTCAATCAATAAACATCTATTAAAAGCATCTAGCATGAGGTGGCTAGGTGGCACAGTGAGTAAAGTGCCGGCCCCTGAGTCAGGAGGACCCAAATTAAGTTCCGGCCTCAGACAACACCCACACAAAAAAACTAGCCGTGTATCCTTGGGCAAGTTATTTAACCCCAATTGCCCTCCAAAAGGAAAAAAAAAAGCATCTAGTATGCAGAGCACTATGCTAGGTACAAAGTTACAATAAAACAAAGTCCTTCCTCTCTTGAAGCACATAGGTTAGGAGGATAATAAGTATATGAATAATGAGGGTAATGAATAGGAATAGGGGCTGGACCCATGATCTAATTGGATCAGGAAATTTCTAGGTGAGGAGACTTCTTCTATCAATGTAAGCTGGCACTTTCTCTGAAACTTATAGTCATAGAAAGCTGCCTAGAGCAAAAACAGGTTAATTGCCTTGCCCAGGTTAAGTAGCCAATATATGTCAAGGGCAGAATTTGAAGTCTGCTTCTCTATCCACTATGCCATGTTGCCTCTCATGACACATTAAAGAATTGCCAGGTTATTATTAATATTCTTTAAGGAATCACAGAAAGTAGACGTGGTTCCAGAAAACTAGAATTGGGTAAATAGTATCCCCACTTTTCTAAAATATGAGAAGAGTTTCTGAAAAATATAGATTAGCAAGTACAACAGCAATTCCTTGTAAAATTCTAGCATGAATTATTAAATAGAAATTTTTATACACATTTAGAAAAGAAAGAACTGACTGTTAGGAGTTACATTAGGAAGTTGGTTCATTTAAAACTGTGCCAAACTTAACTTTCTTTCCTTTCTTCTTTTTGACAGTAGTAGTATTAACAATAAGCTCACTTCATTCATTAAATATTTTTAGCTTATTAATTGGTTATATTACAACTTATAGGAATAACAATAAAGAGGAAATTATTTTCTTGTTATTAATACTTTGAGGATTTAAATTTTCATTACTATGCTTGTTACTTCTACTAAAACAGATTATAACCTCAATATGCTTTAGGAAATATTACTATGGCAAGAAAAAAATAATCACCTGTTTATGAATTTCACCTTAAATTAGCTAGTCAATTAATATTTATTAATCAGGTAACATTTATTAAGCACTTACCATGTGCCAGGCACTGTGTTAAGCACTGGGGGTACAAAAAGGAACAAGAAACAGTCCCTGCCCTCAAGAAGCTTGCCATCTAATGGGGGAGATAGCAAATGCAAGAAAAATGAGAAATAATTAAGAGAAGGAACTAGTATTAAGAGAGCTTAGAGGAAGCTTACTGTCAAAGGTAAGATTTTAGCTGAGACTTAAAGCCAGAGAGGTCAGTAATTGGAGCTGAGGAGGGAAAGCATTCTAAGCATGAAGGAGAGCTTAAGAATATACCCAGAGTCAAGAGATAGGAGTGTTCATGGGACAGGAAGGAAGCCAGTGTCACTGAATTAAAGAGTATATGTTGGTGAGTTATGTATAAGAAGACTGGAAATGGAGGAGGAGGTTATGTTATGAAGGACTTTGGATGCCAAACAGAGCAATTTGTATTTGCTCCTGGAGGCAATAAGAAGCCACTGATGGTTACTGAACAGGAGGCTGACATGACTAAACCAGAATTTTGGGCAAATCACTTTCATGACTGAATGAGGGATAAAGTCAAGTGGGGAGGGACTTGAGGACACCCACCAGCAAGCAATGACAATAATCACTACATGCAAATCTGCACTGGAGTGGTGACAGTGTCAGAAGAGAGGAGGGGATGAATTCAAGAGATGCTGCAAAGGTGAAATTGGGAGGTCTTGACAATAACTTAGACATAGGGAGTGAGAGATGAGGAATCGAGGATGACTCTCAGGTTGTAAGCCTGGGGTACTAGGAAAATGTCGTTGCCCTCTGTACAGTAATAGAGAAGGTGGTAAGAAATTTGGGGAAAAGATAATTCATTTTTGGATATATTGAGTTTAAGATATCTACTGGACATAATTTTGAAATGTCTAAAAGATAGTTGGAGATGTGAGATTGAAGGCTAACAAGAAATTGGGGTAGGATATGTAGATTTGAGAGTTATCAATATAGAGGGAACAATTAAATCCATGGGATCTGAAGAAATAACCAAGTTAAGTGGTACAGAGGGAGAAGAAAACAGGGATCAGGATAGAACCCTGAGGGACATCTACAGTTAGAGGATATCATCTGGAGAGGGATCCAGTAAAGGAGACTGAAATGGGTTGGTCAGAGAGGTAGGAAGAGAATCAGAGAATAGTGTCCTGAAAACCTAGACAGAAGAGACTATCAAGGACGAGAGAGTAATCAACAGTGTCAAAGGCTGCAAAGAAGTCAAAGAGAATGAGGTTTGAGAAAAGGCTGTTCGATATGGATCGTTAGTAACTTAAGAGAGAGCAGGGATTTTTTGTGCAATGGTAAGGTCAGATATCAAATTGTAAGAGGTTAAGAAGATAGGAAGAAGAGAGGAAGTAGAGGCACTCATCGTAGATGACTTTTTTAAGGAGTTTAGCTACAAAGGGCAGAAGAGATAAAGAACAATAGGGATGGAAGGATAAAGTGAGGGCTTTTTTTTTTCAGGAGAGAGGAGACTTAAGCATCTATAGGAAGTATGAAGTGAACCAATAGAGGCAGAGATTGAAAATTGAAAGACTGGGGATGACAAGGAGGCCAATCTGTTGGAGATGGAATGGAATGTCATCAGATGAACCAGCAAAGTGGGTTAGTCTTGTTAAGTCTTCATGACATGAGATAGAGGTGGAGGTGAAATTGTCAGGAGGAACCTGTTAGGGGGATGATGAAAAGTAGAGAAGAGGGATTTTGCTGTGAATGACCTCAATATTTCTGGAAAATATGAGGGAAAGCTGTGAATGAACTCAATATTTCTGGAAAATATGAGGGAAAGTGCTCATCTGACAGAGCCAGGGGATAGGGGACCATGGAACGTTTAAGGTATGAAAAGATTTGGAATAACTCCTATGAAAAGTGAGACAATGAGTTAATAAGACAGATATAGATGAATTGCCTAGCATCAATGAAGGACCAATTGAAGCTATATGATATAAGTTTGTAGTGGACAAAGTCAGAATGGTTACATGTTATTCTCCACTTCACTCAGACGCACATGTGTAGGAAAAAAGGTAATAAATGACTGGAGTGAACCAAGATTGAGATGAGTTGGGCCTAATTTTTGAAGGAAGATTCAAGCAAAAAGGACAATGTAGAGTGAATTGGTTCATCAAGAAGAGAAGTTGGCTAGCATAGGAGAGACAGCCTTGAAGAGAATTAAGGGGTCAGAGGACTAGAGGGCATGGTGCAGTTTGAGTAGGGTGATGTGAGGAAAGGCAGAGAGAGAAGTGAAAAGCCCATAGATTATAGCTGGTTAGGTGTATTTCCAAATTCTTGAATATGGAAGTGTACATTATTGGGTGATGGCAAGATCTAGGGTATGTCCATTTTTCTTAAAGTGTGGTGGGGTGGAAAAGTAGATTGTGGGAGGAGAATATTTTGAAGAACTCAGTGGTTAGGGAATTTGAGGGATAATCAAATAACAGTTCACTATCAGACTCATATTCTATGCTTTTCGGCTTGACAATTACTAGAAATTATTCCACTAGAATAACATTAAGGAAATCAGGGTTAACTCCATGCTTATAATGAGTCATCAGAGAAGAACTTTAATGAATTATTGTTTTAATTTTACTATAGTACTTCAAGGATCCCTGATTCTTCCTATACATAAATAGTTGATAGAGATTCCATGGCTTGAAATTTCATGACCATGTGTCTATTAATGCCATAACAACTCTTTTCTCAGATTATCCTTAGAATCTTTACTATTTTCCAAAGTTCTTTGACCTTGAGGAGTTAGAATTTAACTGAAAATACTGGTTGTTTTTAATGAGCATTTATGAGTCTTGTGTCTTCATAACTTCTTTTGGAGTGGAGGAAATAAGTGTTCTACACCTGGTATCTACTATGAACACTAAGTACATTTTCTAGAAAAGATCTTATTAATCCCTTTTAGGAAAATCCCAGATGTGAATTGTTCCTAGCTTTATTTGATTTTCTCTCTATTTTTAGGATAATCCATAATGAATCTGATACCCTTTCTTTGGCCTCAGGCAGAGAGGCCTTTTTAGGGCAGAATATAATTCATGGAACTCTAGGGTCAGACAGTTTTCTGCACCTCTCCAATTTCAGGCTTCAGGTAACACTTATAATGTAGACTTTTAAATTAAACACAATACTCTAGATATGGCCTGACCAAGGCAGAGTGAAGTCAAAACATTACCTTCCTTTTTCTGGGCACAATGCCTCTATTGAGGCAGCCTAAGCCAGCACTAGAATTTTTGGCTGCCATGTCACACTATTGACAATGAAAATATTGACACATTTTGAGCTTGCAGTATGTATGACCAATAGTTGTTCAGTCTCTTTGATTTCCTGATTAGGAAATTTCACATATGCCATTTGATAGACAAAGAAAAAAATAAAAATTGAAATTCAAATGTACTTTACTGTAAGGAAAATTCTTTGACTTGATTTCATGAGACAGTTAATATATAGTAGCTTGGGAATTTGAACTCACATAAAATGAATGGCTCAATAAAACAAGTTGTGGAATGGCTTGTCACTCAATGAAATTCATATTCAAAATGTCCCTCTGCCGTGATGTGTATATAGACAAACTATAAATACATTAAATTCGTTCAGGAAAAAAATGGTCTCATAAAGACACAAATGGTTAGTTACCACTTAACAAGGTAAATAACTTTTTAAAGCAATATTTTTACATGGAATAGAGGTTATAAAAAGAATAGCATTGTGTATTTTGCAATGAAGTCAGTAAGATGTCATATAGATTTGGCCTTCTGCATGAAGAGACCTCTGTGAAAGAGTTAGGCTTTGAATGAAGATATTTTTAATTATACTTTTTTGTGTGCAAAATCAAATTCATGGCACCACTTAGGAAAGTTAGATTGCTAAAAAAGACTGCTCAGCCACATTTTCAGCAAATATAACATAATCCCTCAACTAAAATTTGCAACTGCAAACAATGAATGCAAGCAAATTATAATTCACATTAACTTTGTATGGACAGAAAGTTCCAAACTTATAAAATAGCTATGTTCTCTGTAAATTCATTTGGAAGTTGGTTCTTTGGAGCTCATAAGCTTTCAAGAGAAAGAGTATGTAACAGTGGGTGGAAATGCAGGCTCAAAGCAAGAAACCTGAGTTCAAGTCTTGCTTCTGATACATACTAGTTCTGTGGCCCACAGTATATCATTCAACCTTGCAGGGTTCCATACAACTCTCTAAGATGTAAGTTGCAAAGAAAGTACAAACTCACATTGGTATAAGGAATTTCATCATCTGGAGCTCCTTACATCGATGGAATCAAAGAATAATCCATAATGAGTCTGATACTGTACCCTAACTTACTTTCACATATGAATGCATCAATTCCATATCTGTAACATATGTATCCAAGACAGTCCTCATAACTTGTTATGTACGTGAAATTTCATGTTATATTCACACAAGTGAAAAATCCAAGCATTATTTTTAATAATATTTCCATGGAAAATATATTGGTAGATTCAATTCTTAGTTACGAAAATATATCATCTATTGCCACGGTGGAATTCAGGACTTCACCTTCCTCTTACCTTCTAGGTAATGGGAAACTGGAATTAGTCAGAAAACCAGGGTTTATTAAGTTCTTGCTATGTACCAAATACTGTGATAAGTGTTGGGAATAAAAGACAAGTAAAAAGAGAATCCCTACTACTAGGAACTTACATTCTAATGGGGAAAGACAACACAAAAATGGGAACTGAAAGGGGGAGTGTATGGAAAGAAGAGTACCCAGGGGCATGTCAGAGAAATAAATCCAGAGAGTCAAAAGCGAGGCCCGAGAGGAATGAAGGAGTGAACATGACTGGTCACAGGTGGCGTCTTCTTAAAATGGAAGCTCTAGGAGAAACTGACCAATCAGAGGAATGGGCTGCAGGAGCAAAGTGATTTTCCAGGGTGAGAAGGCTGCTACATTATGGAAAGAAAAGAATTTCAGAGGGCCAGGAGTGGAGCCCAGAGAGGAATAGTCCATCCCCTTATAGACCATTTTAACATGGATAGTCTTCAGAGCATCTGTGATTTTACTTTAATATTTTAATAAGTATATTTCAGTATAATTGGTTTCCTTTGCAATTCTATGTATTTTATTTTATGTATTTTAAACCATTTCTCTGCTTTTAAAAACTTGTGATCTAGACCACTACAAAGCAGTAAATCAAGATTTGTTTACATTTCAGAAGAAACCCGAGCTCAGAGTAGGTGGAACCTCTAGGGTAAAAAGCAAGATAGAGATTATTGGGTGACCATTCATATGTAAGGGAGAATACGACTTTCAGGTGGACAGATTGGGCACTTCATGTATATTGTTTTGGATCAAATAATTAAATGTTATTCATATTCCATGTACATGTGGATAGGAGCTCTTTTTAACAGACATCAAATATTGTCCAGACTGTTTGACTGCAAAAAAAAATTTTAATGCCGGAACAAAACCATCTGGTGTTATGTGTAGCCAGGCAAGAGGTAAGATCTGAAGACAGATGATTCAAAACCTGCTGCTTACTGACTATAGTATGTCAATTTTATAAACATTCAGTTTCTTAATTTCATATTTCAAAACCAGAAAAATGGTTTCACCTTATTTTGTTTTCTCCCAACAAATTCATGGTTTAATATTCAGTACTCATTGGCATCCCTGAAAGGGCTAGGAAGTTACTTGTATGATCAGAAGTATTAATCCTCAAACTCTCCAACCTGACATTGGGCAAATGCTAGCTGAAAAGAAAAGATGAACTGGGGTCTAAGTTTAGGTGCAATTCCCAACCATAACAAGAGAAAATGGAAGGTTTTTTTTTTTTTTACTATTGTTTCTTTTCACAGAATGATTGTATTACTTACACTCACCAAGTACACCCAAAGGCACAGTCATCATTCTTAAAGAGACAGTGATGCCAGTTTTGATAAGTGAATTGAAGATGATGACCTCTAAGGTTCCTTCCATCTTGAAATCTAAGCCCTATAATCTAGGATCCTAAATACTGCAGATCCATGAATGCATGATGTGTGCATGCTGAAGTGACCTGCACATTGAAAAGCAAAGCCTTACTAAGGTGGGATAACCAGGGCCTTACCTCAGAGAAAACTATTGAGCTTAATATCTAGTTACTGGGAATAAGTACTTAAAAGAGACAAAAAATGGCCTCCTCTTTCCTTCTCACCAGACAACCAACCACACTTTGAAATCTACTCCAGGTGTATTTTGTGCCACTTAAAATCAGGGCACAAAAAAGTGTGCTCTTCTAAAAAGTCTGAGAATTACTTATCCAGAGTAAGCTTCTGAAGGTCTCTGGGATACATTTCCTTCTATCTTAAGACAACTGATAGAGCAAGATGAGCAGTAAGATCAAATATAAATCAGCTATCCAAGACAATGCTGCCTATAGATTCCAATTTGAACCAAAGGCTAAGATGCATATTTAACAAATTCTAACTTCTGTAACTGTGGCAGCTAAGTGGTGCAGTGGATTGGGTGCCAGGTCTAGAATCAGGAAGACTTGACTTCAAATCTGGCCTCAGCAACTTACTAGCTGTGTGACCCTGGGCAAGTCACTTAACCCTATTTGCCTCAGTTTCCTCATCTGCAAAATGAATTAAGGAAATGGCAAACCACTGTAGTATCTTTGCCAAGAAAACCCAAATGGTGTCACAAAGAATCAGAAATGGCTGAAATAAATGAACAACAATAATTTCAGCAATCACAAGGTCATAAGTACTTATACACTAAAAATTGCCCTATGAGACAGGTTGAGAGGAAACTTCCATACCAAAAAGGAGATTAATATATTTCCTTCTCTTTTTTCCTAACACAACCAAGGACTTAAAGCTCTGGTGGAGCCATTATTCATGAATGTTTTCCCACACTAAAAAAAAAACAAAACAGATGTACAGAGCTAGACCCTGATCTAGATAAACTCCATATATTATAGCATAGCTCTGCAGCTCAAAATAACCTTAGAGTGCTCTAGTCCAGCACCATTTTATAGATGAGGAAACTGAGACCCAAAGTTAAGTCATTTGACTGGTTACATTGGTGGTAAGTAGCAAAGTAGAAATTTAAACTCAGATCTTATGACTCCAAGTTCAACAGTCTTTCCACTGGTCCATCCTGCTGTGCAACAACACTATCAATAAATTAGTTCTCACCACCATTTTGGTTATCCATCTATTAGCATTAAGCAAAATATGCAAGGGCAAAGAACCATAGCTAAAGACCTAACACTAGAAAGAATTCAGAGTTTCAGGATTCTCTAGCAATATTTCACAGATGTCTCACTAGTGATAATTTTCATTGTACCTAATCCAAAGTCTATGTAGTAGGGATGAAACTTAGTCATGGTTAACACTAATAAACTGGTTCATATGTGCATAGAATGCATGGAGTATATATAGTACATAGGTGCCGAGAGTGAAGTACAGGTAACAAAAAAGGATCAAATTCAGGATGAGGCTGCATACAATATTAACATGGCACAAATACAATGGTTTGGCCCTCCTAGATTCCCTTTAACAAGAAAAGAAGATGAACAGGACACAATGGGAAATAATAGAATGGACAACTTATATGGTGCTTGCTGGGCATCCCTGAGGCCTTAAAATGTCAAGAAATTTGAAGGAAGACCATGACACTTTAAGTGGACCCCTGCGACAAACTTGTTATGCGGGGTCCAGATGATTGAGACTCTAGGGAAGGTTACTGAAAGTATATATGGTACACATATCAAGTTCCCAAATGTTTAGATAGCTCTGCAGGCAAGTGTTTACATAAAATCCCAGACATATGCACACCAGAGAGAACAGGAGAACAAGGATGGTCAGGTAAGCCCAAGTACCCACTTCTACCAACTGGGCCTATTTCCCTGTATGGAGCATGACCTACCTTCACATAATAACTGAGAAGCAGATGTACAGATCCTGAGTATGAGAGTTCAGACTCCAGGGGTAGGCACACTATCACATATTATGAACACGCTAACCCTTACTCTAAACTTCTCTTAATTGAAACTGCCTTCTCCAGTCACCAATGCTCTCAATTACCATATCTAATTGCTTTTTCTCAATCCTTATCCTCATTGGCATCTCAGCAGTACATATAACACTGATTATCTTTCCTATAAGCTCTCTCCTTGGTTTCCATGACAGCATTCTATCCTGGTTCTTCTCCCATCTGTCTTACTATTCCTTCTCAGTTCCCTTTTCTGGTTCTTTATTCATGTCAACTGTGAATCATCACTGGGTGTCCCCAGTACCAGGTCCTAGTCCCTTTCTTGTCTCTATAATATCTTACTTGGTGATCTTATAAGTTCCAATGAGTTCAATTATTATTTCTACTCAGATGATTTATCCAGTCTTAGTGTCTCTCCTAATATAGTTATACATGTTCAGCTGGCTCTTGGACATTTCAAAATGGATGTTTCTTAGGCATCTCAAACTTAGAATGTCAAAAACAGGACTCATTATTTTTCATCAAAACTTCTCCTATTTTAAACTTATATAATACTGTTAAGGTTATAGTCATCTTCCCATTCACCCAGGCTTAGAACCTCAACATCATACTATACTCCTTGCTCTTAATCATCACACATGTGTAATCTATTGCCAAATCTTGTCATGTCATTTCTCTCTTTATAGAATGTTTCATGTACACCGCCCCACCCACGGTGCATTCAAATATTCTTAATACTACTTCAAGCTCTCATTACTTCTTACCTATACCACTGAAATAATCTTTTCACTGATATCTGTGCCTCAAGTCTCTTCCCATCTCTCCCCACTCCAATCCATCCTCCACTCAGCATTCACTGTGATTTTTCTAAAGCATAGGTCTGACCATGTCATCCTGATGTTCAGTGAGCACAAATTATTCCTTATTATTACTAAGATCAAATATAAATGTCTAAAGCTCTTCATTATCTGGACATCCTTATGTGTCCATCTTATATCTTACTTCCCTACACACAGTATAATCCAGCTATTCTTGTCTACTGGCAATTACTCAGACATGACAATTCATCTCTGATATTGTTGAACTGACTGTAACAGCAAACACTCTGGCATACCCAGGATGGCTGCTAGCACAGGTTCTTTGATCTACCTTTCTAAAGGAAAGCAACTCCAAAAGGGTTAACAATCTTACTTTAATAAAAAATATGTATCATTTACTTAGTTTGGGGGGAAAGTCAGTGCCCTAAACTTCAGAGAAAATACAAACAGAAATCACAAGTAGACCAAAAATACAGACAGAGAAAATAACACAACTCAACAGAACAACAGACAGGGTTTCTAGCTGTCTGACCATTACATACATACAGAGTTACTTACCAGAAAGAGAAGCACCAATGTCTGGGTTTTCAAAGTCAGGGGGCTCAATAGCTCTCCAGAGTCTCATCTGACTAAATCACATAATTCTTCCCATAAGTGTGCCTCAAAGCAAAACTTCACCTCAAAGTATAAATACCCTTTTTCAGGGTCAGAGTACATCACAACCTTCGTGACCCACTGCCTAATTACAAAGTAACAAAAGGTGTGGGCCTTCCTGAAAAACAAGCCTCCCCTAAGCAAACTTCTCTAATTGGGCTCAAAGTGAGGCTCATTAAGGCGCAGGGAAGATCTTCAAAGTCCCTAGGCCTATTAAGGGGCAAAGAAGATCTTCAAATTCCCTTATCATTATACTGTCTGATGCCTGGAATGCTCTGCCCCTCATTTCTACCTCTTAAGTTTCCCTGGCTTCCTTCAAAACTCAACTCAAAGACTACCTCCTGCAGAAGGCCTTTCATGGGCCACTTAACTGCTAATGCATTCTTCTTTTAGACTGTCTTTAATCTTCTCTCTCTCTCTCCCTCTCCCCCCCCCCTCTCTCTCTCTTTCTCTCTCTCTCTCTCACATGCACACACACATATATATATCATATATTATATGGATATATATACACATGGGAATATGTGGATATGAATATGTATCTATGTTTACATATACATATATAGTCCACATGCCCAGTTATTTGCACTGTGATCACCCATTAGAATACATGTTCCATGTGGGCAGATTTGCCTCTATTTGTATCTCCAGTGTTTAGCACAGTGTCTGCTTGGCACATAGTGCAGGCGACACATAATGCAGCCTTAACAGATACTTGACTGACTAATGATTTCAATGACTAACATTGACAGATTACTTATAGCACCAGTGGTTAATAAAATATCTCTCCAAATTTTGTATCCATTTCATTATGATACAACCTTGTTTCCTTAAGAAACCTGCAAAATCTAGTGGGTTACTGCTTATCATAAGAGGTTTCAGAATCATCAAATGAAGGATTATTTGCAAGTGAAGGCACCTTATCACAATACATAAAAGATGCCCACCAGAAGCCTAAAGAGACATTTCTTTGTGTCGTTCTGTCTCCTCATGGTCCCAGGCACTGCAGGGCACCAAATCTGAAAGTAGAACTTAGCCTCAAGGTCATTAATAGAAATCCTGATGAGCTCAATGAAATTTCAAAAGCATCAGTCTCAAAGAAAGAATATGGAAGTTTTCCTAAGAATTTTTCCTTTAGAAATGAATCTATTTGTATAATTTTTAAGGTGAAGAATTCTTTTAAAAATGTAGAAGATTACCTGGCAGTTAATACCTATATCTATGCTCTTTTGTGCCATTACTTTAATCCCTGGTGACTTTTCTTGTTGTTAGTATTAACAATGACAGAGTAACATATTTATATTATTTTGTGTCCATTAAAATTTTAAATTAATCTTTTCTGTGAACTCAACTTTTCATAGCTTTTTATTTAAAGCCACGAGAATGTTTAAAGTTAGAATAACATTGTGGTACCCCCTTTTGCATGTTGAGGTTTTGTAAGAGGTCTCTTTTTTCATATTTCTAAACAAATTCTTGCTTTATCATATAGAGCATGGATCTGAGAGTCATGAAGCAATTTGAAACAAGTTTTTCACATTCACATATATTCAACAAATATTTATGGAGGCAGGATGAACCCTTGAATGGGTATGAGCTAACTTCATTACACTAAAAATAAGGAATTATAAAGTAAAAGCATTGTAAAGAGTATCTTCAGAGAAATAAACGTATGACCTGGGAGAAAAAAGAGATAAACCAGTCACATAGCAAGAGTGAGGGGTAATTCATACACTCCACTGGTATAAATGCAATGTCAAGAGACATTAAAATTTTATTCAAATTTCTAATTCTTGCCATGCTAATAATTTCCCAAATTAAGTAAAACCAGGGTCAGGCCTAGTTCCCAAGGAGAGATCCAGAGGCCAGGCATGGTATTCCCAGATGGTGGACCAGGCAGAGCAGAAGCTTGTAAAGAACCTAGCTTTCTAGTGATCTTATAAATAGGTGTGTCTGGCTATCTACAATGCACAAGCAATGGAGACTCTTTATTTTAATGGTTACAGTTATGTAAATAATATTTTATTACAAACCAGATAACTGGGTGGGTCATTCATTTACTACCTCACATGATATAGAAGAATAGATAAGAATTCTGTCATTCACAGGTATCTCTGAAAGCAGCTGTGTTGACATAAAACTATAATTGCTCTTTCCAAAAACAACAAATCCTCATATCAAGAAAATTGTTCTTTAGAAAAATGAAGGATCATAGAAATATAAAACTGGGAAATACTTAATCAAATCTCTTCATTTTACATTAATAATAACTAGAACCAGGATAGTAGAATCAAAGTGAATTGAAAGTTGGCATATATCTAATTGATTCTTTCTTCCTAACATTTCTTTATGCATGTCTTCATTTTCCATTTTTACAAAATGAGAGAGTTGGACAAGATGACTTGTATTCTGTCTTTCAACTCAATTTTTAAATTATAGTATCATAGTTGTGGATATTATTGTTATTACTATTAATTATTATTGTAATATTAATGTAATGAATTTTTCTTTATAAGAAATGTCTTTAGAAATTTAGAAGAAAGTGAAGGCTTTGACTTCACAAGAGCAAATTGATGGCAGAGTTAGTACTACAACAGAAATCTTAAGATTCCTAACCAGTCAGTGTACCTTTCATCGGATGGAATTTAAATCATGGAATTTTCTTTCTTTTAAGGTGTAAGGGTCAACATGTAGAAAAGGAATTGGTTTTAGAGTTGGAAGATCTGGGTTCAAATCTTTATTTCAATAATTACTACCTTGTGACCTTGGACAAGTCATTTCACTTCTATGAACCTCAGTTTCTTCATCTATAAAGTGAAGGAGTTGAACTAAATAGCCTCTAAGGTCCCTTCTACATCTATGATTCTGTGGATTATAGAGATCAGTAATTATATTTAAATTCAAAAGAACTGCATTTTACTACAGGTGTATTCCAAACACCAAATTCAGTGTCCTTTTCCCAGTCTCATTTCTCAATCTCATTTTGCTTTGACCCTTCTGCAACATTTAACACCAATGATCATTTTCATGCTTGGAATTCTTCTTCCTTGACCCCTGTGAAAATATTGTATGTGTATTGTCTTTTTTTTTTCTCTTAATTGTTCCTTCTCCACATTCTTTACAGGCTCTCATTCTCTTTCTTGATGTGATTTCAAATTGAGAGTATAAATAAAAAAGAAGAGAGATTTCTCTCAAATTACTCCCTTATAATTTTCCTTGACTCTTACTTCATCTCTCACACAAAACTGGTCACCAAGACTAGTTGATTCTTCCTTCCTAATATTTCCATTTCCACTGCCACATTTATCAAATGAAAGAGTTGCACAAGATTACTTCTACAGTCTCTTCCAACTCGAAATCCTTGGATCCTATTTTCCTAGCTCTGGACTCTATTGCCTTTGGTAAAAGATATTCTCTTCTCTCTTGAAACAGTCTCCCTTGGTAATCTCCCATAGGAGCAAACATCATCTCTGTGCACATAACCTCCAAATAGATATAACCAGCACTAATTTCTCACTTCTCTTCTCTCCACATTACCATCTACCTGGTGGACATTTCCACCTCGATAACTCACATTCAATCTAAATAAAATAAAACTCATTGCAATATTTAATTCCAAACATATCCCTTCTCTAGACTTACCTATTTTAATTGTGGGCACCACCATCCTTCCACTTACTGAAGGTCACAGTCTTTTTCATTTTTCCTTCTATGTCAAGTTTTCGAGACTATGAATATAAATAGCAATTGGTCCTGTTCTGGCCAGAAACTCTGAGCATCTTCCCCTCCCAGATTAATTATTTTGTGAAGAAAAGCTAGGTCATCTTTTGCCTCCATTCTCACCTAGCCTTTAAATACAGAATTGGTGTTGCTTCAGAGAAACTGAGACCTGGAAAAGACCTAGCTTAAAGAGGCCAAGGTCTCCACTGCATTCAGTGCTATTGCCAGTCATCCTAACTGGACTTTGATAACTATGGAGGAGAGAGGGAGGCTGATGACTTTGCACAGCTCTGTCTCACTCAAATCCAATTCACTTGCAAGTCAAGATATCACCCTCCTGATGTCATTGATCTTCTTTCAGAATAAAGAATGAACAACAATGCAAGATTTATTATTGCTACTTCCACAGCCTCTCCCTCATCTGTCCATTCATATAGCCTTGACCCTAGACTCATCACCTTTTACATAGACAACTGCAAAACTCTAAATGATTTATTTTCAGACTTTTGCCTCCCCCTCTCCAAATCATCCTTCACAAGGGCACCCAGTTGATATTCCTAAACTACTGATCATGCTATTCACCAAATTATTTAATGGTTTTCACTTGTTTCTAGAATAAAAAACAAAGTTTTCATAATGGCATTTAAAGCTCTCCCCAATTTGGCACTTTTTAGTTGGAGTTCAGAAACTTTGCCATTCTACATAACAGAAAAGTAAAATTTCAATTCAACTCAAGGAGAATACATTTAATTCCTGAATTGTTAATTATGGCCTGTGGAGACATATATATATATATATATATATATATATATATATATTTGAATTCAAAAGATTTATATTGCCCTATATCTTCAATACCAACATCAAATTTAATGCCTTTTTTTTCCAGTGCCTAATTTATTTTAACTTTCGTAGCAATTACTACAGTTGACCATCCCCTATACCATCTTACATACACCAATGCTTCACCGTGAATTGAGGTGATTTTGAACACTCTAACAGTGGGACAAAAAAAAAACCTCTAAGAGATGCTACCCAAATAGAAGAATTTTGAGGGAGCCTGGCAATGGACAATATGTTTACTATCAGAAGCACAATTTGAATTCAAATATTCCTAATTCCCATAGTCTCTCTACTAAGGTAGAAATGGGCTGAGTTACTAAAGCACAAAAAAAGTCACTGTTAAAAAGAGTACCCAAATCAACAAAATTATAAACACAGTATATATCTTTGCATGGTTCTTTAAATTTTATAAGGCATTTTTACATTCATTATCTCATCTGAACCTATATCACATAAGATAGGTATTCCCTATAACCACATAAAGGGGATTTTGCCATGTTGTTACTGCAAATGATGGTCTCCTAGTTCTGTTTATTTCATTTTGCATCAGCTCATATAAGTCTTCCAAGGTTTTTCTGAAATCACCTACTTTATCATATCTTAAGGGACAATAGTATTTCACAACAATCATATACCAAATTTTGTTCAGTCATTGCTCAATTAATGGGCATCAGTTTCTCATTCTTTGCCACCACAAAAAGAGTTGTTTTATTTTTTAACAGTGGTTGTTTTTCGTTTTCATTTTATCTCTTTGTGGTTCATATCTAGTAGTGATATTGCTGGGTCAAAGGATATGCATAGTTTTATAGCCCCTAGTACATAATTCCAAATTATTCTCCAAAATGACTGGACCAGTTTGCAACTCCACCAACTGTGCATTAATGTACCCATTTTTTCCACATTCCCTCCAACATTTGTCATTTTCTTTTTCTGTCAAGTTAGTCAACCTAATATGTGTGAGTTGGTACCTGAGTTGTTTTCTTTTGCATCTCTCTAACTATTAATGATTAAGAACATTTTTCATGTGACTATTGATAACTTTAATTTCTTCTGAAAACTGCCTATTCATATCCATTGACCATTTATCAATTGAGGAATTGATCTTATTTTTCATAAATTTGACTCAATTCCTTATATATTTGATAAATAAGACCTTTATCAGAGAAACTGACAGTAATTTTTTTCCCCAGTTTTTGGTTTACTTCTCATTTGGGCTGCATTGGTCAAACACTAAGTTATTATAGTCATTTACTTCTGTGTATCATGTATTTAATCTACTCCACTGATCAACCAGGTTATCCAGTACCAGACTGTTTTGACAATTACTACTTTGTAGCATAGTTTGGTATTGCTAGTTCATTTTCCTTCACTTTTTTTCATATACTCCCTTAATATTCTTCCCAGAAGAATTTTCTAATGTTTTTCTAATACTATGAAACAATTATTTGGCAGCTTGATTAGTATGGTACTAAGTACTTTTTTGAGGGTTATCAAAATTTTTCAAGTCAATCTCCATAGGTCAAGTAATAAATGACAGAATGATAAAAGAACTGAAAGGAATTGATTCACACTAATCATGCTATGAAAGCTGGGGACTTTCTGTGGAGACAGGCTAGTCAACAAGGTGTTTACAATCACTTGAATGTCATTCAGGTATGGTAGATCTAACAAAAAAAAAGATCTGAATATATATATATATATATTTTAACTCTCAGGCTTCTTGGCTTTGGATAGTCTCACAAAAGAGCAGCAATACTTCCTTTGAAGAAGAGGAAGCTACAGCAATATATGCCAGGAGAAGCAATGGGTGGCAGTTTGAGAAGCCTAATCACATGAAAACTGTAGAGATCCAAGTGGGCAAAAGAAAGTCACAGCTAGGGTTCTAGCCACACAACCACCTTTCTTTACATACAAATATGAGTTGAGCAGGAGTGTTCCCTTTACCACCAGGATGGCTAGCTAAAGGACACTGAACCCCTTTGAGTACTAGAAGCTGAGAATGATTTCTATAGTTTGATTGTCCCTGCTTATTTACTCTGCTATTCTGTCTGATTTGATAGTTGTGTTATTTGATCTGAGGTTCCTTACTGGTCTTTTGGTAGACAAGGGACTGGATAGGAATTCAAACCATATCTGAATCATTATGATTACCAAAGATACCTCACACTGAACCTGGGGTAGAAAGTGTTTGCAGATTCAAGTAAAATCATTGCTATACTCATTTTACAAATGAAGAAATGGAGGCTTGGAGATGTTAAGTGATTTTCTTTTGATTCCACAGTTAACGTGTATCAGAGGTGAGATTCTAATCTATTTCTAACATGACTCCATGTTTAACATTCTTCCCATGGATGCCTGGTGTACAGAATCAAACGTGAACTATATGAATAATAAAATTAGGTATATCCCCTGCAGTATATGCCCATGGATTCATTAGAAATCACCCTCTGGTGTCATTATGGCAAAATTGGAAGCATTAGTGTAGAAAGGTCTAAATTATTGACATAAATCAATACTGGTAACAGAAATCTACTTGTGCACTTATATTTTTGCAGCCCTTGCAATAGCTTTCCATTTTCTACTTCCTTTTTTCCAAGTTATCAGAGTTCATCCCCTCTCTCCTTTCATTGGAGGAAAAAATAAGTCCCTCATGTAGCTTAGGCCCTTAGCATAGATATATCATCTGAAAAGTTAGGCTATGCTAACCTGACTTCTGCCACCTATTACTGAGGTTGTAACTATGATAATAATAATAAAAATGTCAATAATGGAATATAGACTTTGAATCAAAGGATCTAAGGGGGTCATTGTAAAGGATAATGCCATATATCATGCCACCTGAAAAGATTCAACTATAGCCAAATAAGAGCACTACAGTCCCTGAACTGTGAATCAGTTATCAAATCTATTTCTGAGCAATTTAAAGCTACATTACATGACAAATGAGGGCAGGAAATAGAGAACACAGTTCCCACACTAATTCCTCTGTCTCCTAAAGAAATAAATTCAAAAGGGCAAAAGGTTTGATCTGAACCACCACATTAGAATTAAATTGTCATCTAGAACTTTTAGTTATTTTTGATAAACAAACATTACCTCTGTCAATCTTTCCTCCCCCTTTCTTTTATCTAAAGACACTCAGAGTCATGAAATCATACAGTTTTTGAGCTGGAAAGGACCTCTGAATTCATCTAGTTTAAACTTCCTCATTGTATAGCCAAAGAAACGATGACCTGGAAAGATGAAGTGACCTGTTATGGTCATAAAGCTAGTTGGCAATAGAGCTAGAGTTGGAACTAAGTTCTCTTGACCCCTACTTCAAAGCTCTGGCCACAATACCAATTTGCCTTACAAAAGGAATGATTCAAAAAATCATTTAAAATAAAACCAGAGATAAATATCAGCCCATCAGCTTGGGAAAAATATAATAAACAACTTTCAAATTAGTTTTAGAGGTATGCAGGAATGAATTACCCACTGTTTTCAGCCCTTCATGAATAATTCAAATCCCCCTGTCAGTAGACCTAATTAGTAATTATCCAAACTATTCCTAAATTATCTAGTTTGAAGCTACCTGCTTTGCAACTAGATTTATTTCTGATATAATTATTAACCCATTTGTGTTGGTGGTGCATCTCTTACAGCTGCTCATAATGGAAATACTGTCCCCAGAAATCAAAGATTCCTGCAGCTTAATATATTAACATTCTTTTACCAATTAGCCCCTCTAGTGTTTAGGGAATGGCAGCATATGCCACAGGAGGAGATATTTTTGAAACCCCTCAGAGTGTGTGTCCTATATTCTTCTGATTCAACCACCCAGAAACAAATTAACCTGCAGTAAGAGAAGATACGACCTTGAAGGGGAAGACTAGAGACACTTAGAAAGTCAGAGAGGAAGGGAAGGAAGTTGAAAGAAAATGCTCAAGTTAGACTGGTAAAAAATCAAGTGACCACACAAGTGTCCCACTATGGGATTCTTAGAGCAGTCCCTAAGACTGGAGATATTATCTCTGCTGTACAATTTCTAGCATGAACAGTAAAGACCACTGGGGTGCCCTGAACACAACACATAGCCCAAAAATGGAAATTCAGCTCAATTATATCTCTATTGTGGGAATTAGCTTCCTTGTGCAAAAGAAAAGGATTCTTATTATTCCCATTTGTATTTAGGAAGGGAAATTTAATCTATTAATGGATTGTTTCTTTATGTTTTACATTGTATCATATATAAAGGATAGGTATTTTTTAAAAACTATTTAAAACAAAAAAGAATTTCCTGTTTGCTAAAGGTAGTGTCTCTGACATTTTGGCCTCTATCTGAAGTGTTTTCTATTTCTGTGCCCTAACCTAAACAAAGTTGACTTGTCTTAGAATGAAAAAGGTAAAACTAATTGCAGTACAATTTCTATTTCATCGATGGTTCAAGTTGTTTTGTAAGCTCTGAAATGGACTTATTTATAAGACATGGGTGTTTGGGAAAGAATTCTAATCTGTCATATAGTTATTCCTTGATTACATTCTGCTATATTTCCCTTGAAAAGAGAATTTAGGCTAAATATGCCACTATTAATTTGTCAAAATTACTTTTCTGTTCTTCTTAAATATTTTTTTCTCTCTCGGACTTTTGTGAATTCCTTTATTCCTCCTTTAAGAGGTTATAACATTCTTCCTGCTGTTCGTTTAAAACTGTCTTGTGTATTTGGTTTTAGTCTACAGGCTGACAATTCAGCATTTAGTTTTATCATTCTTGTTCTCCTCAGATCATAGCTTCACCTGTTATTGTCATTAATCATTCCCTTGCTTCCTATACAAGGTTATCAGGTTCCCTCATTATCCTATTCTTTATCAGCATTTTATTCACAACAGAAAATCAGTGATTTGAAATGCTGGTGGTCATTCATAAAGTCTTGGTCTGCTCAACATTTTCACATTATAGTACATTTCCCCATTTAGTCCTTTTCTCCTGGATATATTTATAGAACCTTTTCTTATTTCCTTTGAGTCCCCTAGCTACATTATTTCATTTTGCTTTCGTGTTTCTCTTATTATGTGTCTGCATTCCTTGATGGCTAGCTTATATCTATTACTTTCAATCTCCCCACTTTTCCATTTCCTTCACAGTTCTATCTTCTGCTTTGGCTCTTCTACTAGGAACCCTCCCTTCAACCTCATAGATTTTTTTAATCTTCATTTTTTAACCTGTAGTAGAATTGTAGCTATTCAATGTTGATATTTTGCTCTTCTGCAAGCTTTCTTCTTCTCCTTTTTTCTCCCCCTACCCACTCTCGCTGTGCCACTGACTATATTTTAACAATTCTCTGTGCCCTCCCCCCAAAATGCAGTTTGACCATGTAGATACAGCCTTAGTGTATAAATAGCCACAGGCGCCTGGAACCCTAAAGAGCTAATGATCAAGCATGAACTCAAACAACATTAGGTCTCTCAGGAAGACAGGGTTGAAGAGACAGCCTTTCATCATTAAGTAACTGGCTGTCTGCTAGAGGAATTTTTCTGTTGGCTGGAGTTCTGGGAATTCTCCACACATGTCTGTAAATATACAACAGATATACTTGATCATGAATAAAAGACAAAAAAAAGGACAACTTCTTGTACCATGAAGAAAGGGTAAAACTGAAATGCCATCATCATTAAGGGCCTTTTTCCCTTTTTATGGATTTTACATTTTAAACACATATGTCATGACATTTTAATGTAACAGTTCTGGAAAGAAGAAAAATCACATTGATTTTGTGCCCTAAAGAAAAATAAACAATAGCACTTTCTGAAGGAGACTTTGTCTGAGCCTCTCTTGAACCAAATAGTGAACATTTATCCAAAAAGCAAATGACCTTGGTAATGATGGCAATCCTTTCACTAACATCATTCATTTTCTCTAAATATTTTGGTCTGATCCTCTTAATAAGTACACCAGCATGCCCAGGTCATAATATAATGTTATCAAGAAATTATCCTGACTAGAGAATTAATAAAATAGGATAGCACCAAATTCAGAATAAACAGCATCACAGTCGGATCAATAAAGGAAAGACAGGCTATTACCTTAAGCGTAAATGGCCTAGACAACCAGCCATTGTGACAGGAAATATTATAGGAAGAGACAGGTGGAAAGTAAAAGGATTTCTGACTAAATATATCTGAGTTTCAAAGGTTCCTTCTAATAAAAAAAAACTTCCCTTTGCCTTTTACAATTTTGCTAGACATAAGTTCTCCATAATAATTTAGACCAGCCCTACGGGTGATACGGAGCAAAATAACTTAGTAGGAATCAAATTGAATGCTAAAGGGGTTAATATATACATACATATATATGTATATATACACAGACACAAACACACATGTCTTTGTGTGTTTTGGTGTGTGTGTGTGTGTGTGTGTGTGTGTGTGTGTGTATATATATATGTATTCCTTGATGCAGGTAAAACCTATTAATGCCAATTAGTAGTTAAGTATGCCCGCTGAAGGAAGATAAAATCTTCACAAGCTTTAAAACTTGCATTTAAAGATTTCTTTTGTTGAAGCACACATTTTCTATGATCTATTAAATAGGGAGAAAATAAAATAATGTATATAAGCATGCAATTTAAAGTAAGGATAATTTTGCTAACTACTTTGTGCAAAACATTCTCTGGTGTCTCACCATAAAATTGTCCTGAGATTCCATGCTCCAAAGTCATATGTGAAACAATGTTATGAGGATATGCTTCTGATAATTCCAACAATAAACCCTCTTATACAGTAAAATCTACTTCAAAACTTCTAGGACCTGTATTTTTGTTAGTAAAGTTACCCCCTCCAAAAAAAAAAAAGAATCATTGTAAACTTAAATCTATCATACTGTGACCAAACTGGTCATGAACATCATTTTTCAAGGGTGGTCCTCAGACAATAAATATACAGTCCATCACTAGGTAAGAGCAGGTAGTTCATGAGTAGCATTTTTGATCCATGCCATGATAAGGCAGAAGAATATGAATTTAATGAAGAAGAATGTAATAAAATTATACCTAGCTCTGCCTTATAATTGGCAATGTTATGATGAGCCTATATTGAGCAGTGAAGAATCTTGGATTTGTAGTGAAAGAACCTGATTTTGAATTTCAGGATTTTCTTCTTACTATTTCTCTTGGTACCTCAGTTTCTTTATCTATAAAATGAAAAGATATGACTAGAAAATCTAAGGTCCCTCTAGCTCTAATTCTGATTAGTGACTTTATTTAAATAATCAGCTAGTGATACAGTGGATGGAGTGCTAGAACTGGAGTCAGGAAAACCTGCTGTGTGACCCTGGGCAAGTAAGTTTAACCTCTGTTTCCCTTAGTTTTCTGAATTGTAAAATGGGGATAATTATAGTACTTATTTCACAGGGTTGCTGTTAAAATCAAATGAGATATTTGTAAAAAAAACATTTACCACAGTGCCTGGCACATAGTAGGCACTCTGTAAATGCTAATTAACTTCTACAGAGAAGAATTTTCTTTCCTCAAATGAAAATGAGAAAAAAGACCATTCTCTTCCTTCTGCCATATTTTCTCTGTTGGGTGAGGTTAGACTCCAAATGTATAGCCTCCATCAGTAAGTCAAATAGAAATGGAGGCTGCTAAACCATATATGAGGATCACTACAGACCACATACTGACTTAGAAAACCACAAGTTAACATTATCTATGTTGTGTTCTATTTTTTGTTTATTTTGTTCATTATTCCCCAGTGACATTTTATTCTGATCCAGGCTACATTGCCATTCAGAAGTGTTGCAGGCCACTCTGCATGTTTGGTACCTTTGCCCTACATGACCATTCAGAAAAGTCACTGGAGAAGAGTTGAAACAAATATTCTCTACATTCCTAAGGAACTTTCAGAGGTCTCTTGGATAGCCCTTCCAATCACAATATATCAGAAAACAGAAACTGCAAGACAAAAAAATTCCTTCCCAAACTATTAGGAGGATCTTCCCCGCTTCACTTTGAATTATGAAACTAATAATTAGGCAAGATAATGCTCTTCATTTTAATAAAGATTTTATTTCGTCCCAAATTTGCTTCAGCCCTGTCCATACTCACCAAAGTTACCCTTTGCTCATCTAAGCCAAGTTGATTAATATTCTTACATTGAGCTGTCTCTCATTTAGTCAGTCACTTCAAAATGGTATCATTGAATATCTGAGAGTCAAAGATATTCTCAAGTAGTGTTGGGACTTCTCTCCTTCATTATCACCTCTAACACATCATCATTTGAACACAATCATTTAGAATTTCTAATCTAAATGAAATATTAACATTCCTCTTTAGGGTTAAATATTTTTATTATTAATTTTCATTAATATTTAATTTATATTTACTATATTAATTAATAAAAATTAATTATTAATTAAATAAATATCTTAAATATTTTTAAATGCTATTTAACCTTAATGGTCACAGAAAGCCAAAGCAAATTTTAGACTATATAGACTCTTGATAAACAAACAAGAAGGTTCAAAATAAGATAATACCATTTTTTACTTGACATTTTTTGACATGAAAGAATCTGAACAAGTTGAAAATTTCAATACAAACTGATTAATAAATCTTGCTATCATTCAAAGGTTCTTGGCCTTTTTTGTATCATGGACCACTTTAACAATCTGGTGAAGCCTATGCACCCCTTCTCAGAATAATGTTTTTAAATACATAAAATAAAATACATACATTTACAAAAATTATACTGAAATTCAGTTATCAAAATATTTATTTTAAGTTCAAGGACTCAAGGTTAAGAACCACCAGTCTCATATATGGTACTATCATGTGTCAATTAAAGAAATTTCCCCTCTGGATGCAAATGTAATCCTATCCATTTTATTCTCTTGAGCATCAGCTTCATATCAAACTTAACATGTCCATAATAGAACTCTCTTTTTTCCAAAAAACATCCAGCCATCATCTAAACTTCCCTATTTCTGATGAAGCCACTACCATTATTCCAATCTTTCAGCTTCCTATTATTGATTCCTCATTTTCCTTCACCCAACACATAGAAAGAGTTGCTAAAGCTTTCAGTTTGTACCTTTACACCTCTTGCATTCAACCTTTTTTCTCTACTTCTGCTACTCATTATCTTTCACCTAGATTACTGCAATGGCCTTATTGTTGTCATTGCTACATCTCTGCTAACTTTAAGCCTTCTTGTACATTGCTGCCAGTGATTTTCCTAAAGCATAAGTTACTTCACTACTCAAAGAACTCCAATGGCTCTCTATTGGCTCTAGAATAAACAATAAATCCTCTGTCTTTTAAAGCTTCTTACAAGGGGCAGCCAGGTGGCTCAGCGAGTAAGAGCACTGGCTCCAGTGTCGGGATGACATGGGGATCAAATCCGGGCTCAGATACTTAGCACCACACCCAGAAATAACTGGCCGTGTAACCTTGAGCAAATTACTTAACCCCGATTGCTTAAGAAAAAAAAAAAAGCTTCTTACAACCTGGCTTAATCTATCTTTCCAATATAATTATATATTATTCTCCTCCCTGCCTTCTATAATCTAGGCATACTGTCCTTTTCTCTATTCTGTACACATAACATTCTCTGTGCCTTTGCACTATGTCTTTGACCAGGCCTACAAGGCATTTAGTCCTCTCTTCCTTCCTGTAAAATGTAGCTGAAATATCATCTTCTATCTAAAGTCTTTCTTAACCCCATGTACTAGTACATTCCCTCCGTAACTTTTTTATATTTATGTTGCATTTATTCTTCACATTTGTGTGTATGTGTGCATATTGTCTCCCTAATAGAATGTAAGCTCCCTGAGAGTAAGAACTGTTTCTTTCTTTTTATTTTTATCCCATTCCCTGGTACAGTGCAAGGCTAAGTATATGCCTGGTGATTGATTGATTGAATATAGCTTAGTTAATTTAACCATTCACCAATCACTAGACACAAATTGTTTTTGTTTTTCACCATTATAAACAGAGTAGTTCTAAATATTTTGTATATTTTTCCTCTTTTATGATGCTTAAGGGAATTAAAAACACATGATCATTTTTATTACTTTTTTTAATAGTGCCATATGGCTCTCCTATATGAACCAGTCTAAAATTCCATCAACCATGAGCGAAGTGACCATTTTCCCACAGCCTAGGAAATAATACAGGTACTTTTTTGTATTTTTTTGGTTTTTTGCTATTTTTACTATCCTCTTGGGTATGTATTGGAATCCTAAAGATGACTTGATTTATATTTCTTTAATTATTACAAAAATTGTGCATGTATTCATGTTATTAACAGTTTATATTTCTTCCTTTGTAAATGAATTTTGTTCTTTCACCAATCTTCCTTATGGAGTGGAGACTATTAATCTTACATTCAATATTAGTTACTTGGAAATTTGGGGTATCTGACTTTTAACTTACATTTTTATACAAATATGTTTTTCATTTTATAATATTTTAAAATTTTAGATATATTACTTTTTGTTGGGTAATATCTTTATTCAAACCCATTGATTTTGTTTCCAATATTATCCCTATTATAAGTTAATAAAAATGTCCTTATGCTATGTTTTTGGGAAATATATGCTATCCCTTTTTCTTCCAGTTTTTAAATCATGTTCTAGTCACTAATCCAGTTAAAGTGAATTGTGGTATATAATAGTATGAAGTATGGATCTAAAAATAATTTATTATGCTATAAAACTATCCATTTTCACAGAAGTTTTTCTTGAATAGTGATTCCATTGCTTTTTCAAGGGTGGGGTTAAAAAAGTTATGTAGAGAGAAATTAGATATAGATGCAAATATGTACATAGGTTATATAGATGTACGGGGCAGCTAGGTGGTGTAGTGAATAGAGCACCAGCCCTGGAATCAGGAGGACCTGAGTTCAAATCTGGCCTCAGACACCTAACACAAAAAAACTAGCCATGTGACCTTGGGAAAGTCACTTAACCCCAACTGCCCTACCTCCCCCCCTCCAAAAAGAAAAAAATGGATTATATAGATGTAGATAGGTATAGACAATTCCTGTTGCCATATTCTCTATCTTCTTCCACTGATTAATTTCTCTATTTTTCAAGTATGAGACACTTTTTTTATATTTCTTTTCAGATATGCTAGTACATAAATACCTTTTTTTTCTTATTTCTTTCTAATATTCCCATTCCTCTCCTCTTTTTTATATTAATTCTGTTACAACTTTAAAACTCTAGGGAAAACGCTATTGGCATTTGATTTGTTTTTGCATTAAATTTATATGTTAATTTGGAAAGAACAGATATTTGTATTATATTTGCTTGATCTAGAAGTGAGCATGAAATTGCCCTCAATTTTTTTGGTTCTTCCTTGATTTCTATCAAAAAACTTTTTGAATTTATTTTTGCAAAGTTGTATTATATTGTATGCTCTAAATTACTGCAAGATATTTTATATTTTTGCCCCTCTTATTTTATAGGGATTTTATTTTTCTATCTACTTTTGGTTATTGTTGGTAGTTTAACAATCAAACAAAAATTAAAATTTAGTATTTTGAGGTGCTGACTTTTAAGTGTTTAAATATTGCTGTAGTAGAGATTAGAAATCTTAGTTTTATTTTGCCTTCTATAGTTCAATCAAAAGAATAAAACAAAAGACTGAAAGTAACTACAAAAATAAATAATCTTTCATAGCACAGTATATTATGCTAAAATAAGCCATGGAAATTTCTTTATAATAAATGACAAGGAAGGATCTCTCTTTTACATACGTGGTTAAAGATGTAAACCATAAAAAAAAAATAGCAAATTGAACTAATGAATCTCCCTTCTGTTTGCATTTCAATTGTAGAGACTAACATCTAGCTTAGAAGCTGCATCTTATTTATAGGTCATCTGTGGCTTTAATAAATGAAATTGTGCTTGAACTTTAAAATATATTTAAATTTGATGCATGTTGCACTCACACCAAGAAGCTGTGCTCACTCATCAATTTTATACAGTAATACCTCTAACTGAGGTATGAGCTCACTTTTTTCCAATAAGCTTTCAAAGTTCAAATCAGAAATATAATTCATGAATTTGCTAATTGTCTTCTCTATTGAGGGACAATAGCTTACAACCAATCTCCAGCCAGAACACATATTGCATACAGCAAGTCTATGAATAAATTATAGTTTAAAAGAATCTGTATATACATATACACAATCTGGTGTTTATAAAAACTAAAGACACATTTACATTTTCAGTGCATCCATTCTTGCCAAATACTACAAAATTAGTTCACAGACAGCTTAAATTTCATCATAAGTAAGTACTATGTGATAGTTCATTCATTCATTCAACAAACATACTAAGCACCAATTCTGTGCTGTGCAATATGGTAGATCTGGAGAAAGATTTAAACATAAATTAGATAAGGAGTTCAAATTCTAGTAGAGATAATAAAACTTATACACAGAAAAAAAGTAATAACTTTTTTAAATAAGTGCAGAGTGCTATGAAATTGAATGAAACAAAGATCTCTTCTGACTGAAAGAAGCAGAGGTTTCCTGAAAGTGTATCATTTGAGCCAGATCTTAAAAAGAATGGACTGCATGTCATTAAAAAGAAATACTGTAGGGAAAAGGCATTTCAATCAAAGGGATATGCATATGTATAAATGTGGAAACTGGAAAGTATAGGACATGTTTGGAAGACAGTGAATAGTCTAGTTTAGCTAACAAGTAGAGAAAAGGAGTAGAATGAAATAAGCCTGGAAAGATTCTGAGCAGTGAACATAATCAGACCTGTGATTAATCTGGCAGCAAAGCAATGTGTGGATTTAAATGGGAGAATCAGGATGTGAGAAGCTTAATTCATGTAAGTATTACAATAGTACAGAATAGATAATTAGAACCTCTAGTAGAGTGGTAGCAGAGAAATGGTATAGATGATAAAAGGTTATCAGATGGATTACAGGTTTTATAGATGGAAAGATCATTGGTGATCATCTTGTTCAACTCCATTTTCAGAGGAAGAAACTGTGGTCCAGAGAGTTCAGTTCATATTGAAAAGAAAAAATGGCAGTATTGCCAGAAACAGGAACTGACAAGAGAAAATTTCCTTTCCATAAGCTATCAATCCAACTGGAAGACAAATAGAATCTGTAAACATACCTTAAATGTTAGTGGTGATTCTTTACTCTAGAGATTATATTAATATGTACCTTCCTTAGCATTTAGATAACTTTGGGTTATTACTCATTGCTTGCTAGGCCTGTGAGATATTATAAAACAATAATTTGGAAATAACATCATATAAATGGAGATTTTTTTTTCTTTCCTTCCTTTTTTATTCTGAATTAAAGGAGATAGCTACTGTCAAATTCTAAGACAAAAAGTCAGGGCAACAGCCAGGAATAGCACACTATTCTCATGAATCTCCATGCATGATCATTCAGCAAATATTCATTAAACACCTGCTATGTAGTACTTAACAAATTAATGTTGGTGAGGTCATAAGTTAACCACAAATGAGAGCGCCTTTTAAAAAAATTTAAAAGGGAAAATCAGCAAGGACTTTTTAGGTTGATTCTTCTGAATCATAAAAGGGAGACTGTCTCTACTGTTGGCATAGGAACCTTTGGCTTATCTGAAACCTGACAATTTAACTCCAGGTTTTCATATGACAACAATCTGTGGGAAAGCAACCCCTGGGCAAGTCTCAATCATTGGCCTTTAGTCACCATGCCTGCTGATTATAGAAAAACACAATTGGCATAGATAGTAAGCTGCCTCTGGACACTTGAAGCAATACAACTCACTGACTAATACAGAAATTGTACCTTTGAATAAAGAACAATATCCTACTTTGGCTAAGGTGCCTGCTCTTAATAATGAAAATCATACTAAACCAACTTTATAAATTCCATTGGGAAGTAATTAATGTATAAGATTATCACTTTGCAGATAGCTCATATTTATATGTCACTTAAAGTTTTGCAGTTCTTTCCTCACAACCCTGTGAGGTAGGAAGTATAGGTGTTATTATCCCAGTATAATGTTGAAAAAGCTAAGACCAAGAGACCCACAGCCTTTAAAAGATTTCTCCAGCATCACACAATATAGTAGGCATTGAAACTTGAACTCAAAGACAGGTCTTCTGATTCTAAAGACCAGTGCTCTTTCTACTTTATCTTGTGAAAATTTTATCCTAAACTTATACAATGCCATTAACATATTCATGTATACATTCAATATTTTTCAGACTATTATTTCCAAGGCTATGTGCTAGGCAATAAAAGGGATGCAAAGTCTAAATTTAATTCCTGCTCTCAAGATATTTGTTAACTAAAGGGGGGACTCTTTTCAAAATGGTATAAGGTGCTGTTTTCTTTCCTGGATGGTTTTTCCAATGAACAAGACTTGTAACCAGAGCTGAGAAAGGAAACAATATCTTTTTAGTGAGTTATACAAGTGACTCAAGGACACACCCAATTAAAATGATTCCTTTTTTATCCTGACTGTAATGAGAAATCTAAACTAGGAACATGAGGATTGCTTCAGGGTAACAATAATTGTATAATCTGCCAATTAGTCTAATCCTAATGATTTTTCCACACTTTTGAACAGTGAGAGGAAACAGTAGAGAAGACATTAGAGGAGGTCAAGGGGAAGGATAAAGGTAGTAACCTGAAGCAAGACCACAGGTACACCCGTCTACACCAGTAAAGGCACTTGGAGGCAAGGCATCAGGGACAGAGAGTTCAAGAAAATGATAAATATCTAGTTTCTTTTTGGTTACTTTATGAACACATATAAGTAGTACTGACAAAAGACAATTCTTTCCATGCGAATACATAGCTGTGTTTCCAATAAGATAGTCTTTAATATGGAATGAAGCTAGGTTAATTAGATAAAAAGATTCATCTGTAAGGAAATAATAGCATTTTATAACTGGAAGGAGCTTTAAGATCATCTAAGTTTCTTCATCGATAAAATAAGGGGCTTGGTCTAGATGTCATCTAAGTCATTTATCACTCAAAATTCCCTGATCTATGATCCTTTTTTCTCCTCCCCACTTTCAAATTTTACATAAAATGAAAACAAAACCCAAGAAGGTTGAGGGAATAGCTATATAATATAGTTATGCTACTATGTAACTACCTATGATATAGGTAGTTAGTTGTAGAGATAAAACTCTAACCTAGAATTTCTGACTCCTTATCCAACCACACTTTTCCCTCTGCCACTCCTAAAACTTAATTTAGGAACTCTTACTTTGGATGCATATACATAAATACTACATTCACATGATAGATAGAGATAGAGATAAATAGATATAGATATATAGATACAGTGAATGCAATACTTTTCTCTGAAGACAAATCAACTTATGTAGCAATAACCAGAGAACATGAAATCTGAAGACAAGTACAAGCAGATGTGTAAATGAAGAAGGAAAAAGGAGCTTAAGCTAAAATATTACTTATAATTTTTCTTCATGATATAAGGTATATGTTTCATAATAAGAATTCTCCATAGTAGCTTTCTTTTTTTAATTCAGTTTTTTCTCAATGTTCTCTCCTTTTAACATTCCCCTCCCCATTGGAAACCAAAACCAAAACCCTTATAACAAATACATGCAATCAAGCAAAATTAATTCCTATATTGGCCATGTCCAAAACTACATGCCTTGTTCTGAATATTTAGTCAATCTCTGTCATGAGGTGAGTAGAATTCTTTACCATTGGCCCTCTAGAATCATTACTGATCATTGTGTTGATAAGAATTGTTAAATCTCTCAAAGTTGTTCATTTTTACACTATTGTTTTTATAGCATTAATGGTTCCCCAGGTTCCACTAAATTCTTTCTATGTCAATTTCCCAATTTCTCTGAAAACACCGCTTTCTCTATTTCTTAGAGTATAATAATATTTTATTACATTCATATACCAAAAATTTGTTTATACATTGCCTAATTGAAGAGTATCCCTTAGTTTCCTCTTCTTTTACATGACAAAAAGAGTTCCTGTAAGTATTTCTGCATATATGGGGGCTTTCCCCCTTTCTTTTATGTATCTGGAATATAAACCTAATAGTGGCACCAGTGGGTCAAAGGATATGGACAGTTTAGTAACTGAGACATAGTTGCAAATTGTTTTCCAGAATGGCTGTACCAACTCCCAGATCCATCAATGTCCCAAGATGAATTAATGTTCCTTAGCCTACTCCTAATCTTCTTCCCTCTCTTCTTCAACTTCCTCCTAAATGTTCTTGGAAATTTTTTCTGCCCATTCCCCTTTCCTATCAAATAGTAAGGTACATAATTCACAGTGAGATCACTGTTCAAGAAATAAAATAGTAGTTTTCTGATATGTTATTTTAAGTGCCTGACCTGTATAAACATGCACACACACACACGTGTATATACACACACACATATGTATATTGTTCAACATTTCCTAATTTAATGAAATGGGATAAAATTGCTTTGTAGGATTTATTGTAGTTTTATTATTTACAGGTTTCCTGGCACAATTTAAATCTGTGAATATCAAGGTTAGAGTAGACACCAAACTTTTATGATATTGAACTCATAGCATTCCCTACCCCAATTCCATTCCACCTTGATTCATAACTTCATATTATCCTAGAAATTGAAATACCTAACGTTTCATCTAATCTAGCTATGTTCAACCATTTCGTTTCATATACCCCTTTGGCAGTTTGGTTAAACCTATGCATCTCTTCTCAGAATAATGTTTTCAAATGCATAAGATAAAACACACCAAAATATAAAGGAAACCAATTACACCAAAACACAATTTCTATCTACATATATGTAGATATACTTATATATGTGTGTGTGTGTATTAATATTTTAAAATTTCAGAGACTCCAGGTTAAAGACCTCTGATCTAGTCTAATCTCCTACTCAGTGAATAAATTGGTTCTACAACATTTTCAACAAGTATACAACAAGTTTTTTAGTTAAATACATCCAGAGGATTGGGAATTTGGTATCACCTAAAGGCAATCATTTCATTTTGTCCTGTATTTAGTTAAAGAAGTCTTCCTTTAGTCCATTTTCCTGTGTCTCTTTAGAGCAAGGATTAATCTGGGGTCCAATGACCCCATAATGTTTTTGAATTATGGGTGAAATTACATCTTTATTTCCATTAATATCTAATTGAAATTTAGCATTCCTTTTAATTATAATTATTACTTTTTGAAAAAAAAACTTTATTCTGGGTTGAGTGGGTAATAAGTTTCACCAGACTACCAAAAGAATGCATTACACACACCAAAAAAAAGGTTAAAAATCCCTGATTTTGAAGCACACCTATTAAACTAAATTCATTTTCTATATGCTATGATGGACCTTTACATCTTTTCAGAAAGCTATTTTATCCATTCTAAACTTCCTTTTGTCCAAGATAAACACATCTATTTCAACTGATTCCTTCATGACCTATGTTCTGGGGGAGTAGATTTGGACCAAGACAGATACCATCTAATTCACAGTCAATACAAACAGATATTGACATATATTAACGATGAATTCAGCCCCCCTAAAACAGAAAGTACCATCTAAACTGGGAGGTCTATGACCATTTCCATGTAGATCAGAGCTCCATGACAAACCCAGAACTGACCTATCAGTATACACAAAATCTGAGAGTCAGGGCTCATCTAGTCTAATTGATACACCAAAGGAATCCCTACCACAACATGCAGGATGAGTCAACATTAATCATCTGCCTAAAGAACTGCAAGCAGAAACACAGCACTTCTTGGGGCAGCTCATTCCACCTGCAGACAGCTCTAAGTGTGAGGAAGTCGTTTGTTTGTTTTTTCCTGACAGCAAGCCTGACTTGCCTCATTAGTACTTCTACCCATTGTTCCTGGAAAGGTCCTATGGAACAAAATTTTAAAATTGTAATCCTTCCTCCATATGAAAGTCCATCGGATACATGAAGACAGTTGCCAGGTACCCTCTGAATCTTCTTTACTCCACAGTAACTTGCCCAGTTCCTTTAACAAGTTCTTCTCTAAAATATCTTTGTTATCCTCCTCTGGACACTCTCTTCCTTAAACCGGAAGACCCAGAGTTGAAAACACTACTCCAGCGAAGGTTTCATGAGAGCACAATATTGTTACATGGAGGCTAAGTTCCTTTCCTGGTTCCTTTAGGTGTTAATGTCTTCCGCTTTCAGATTACCTTGATGTAATATGAGTATATCTTGAATGTGCCTAAATTTTTACATATTGTTTACCTATTAGGATGTGCCCTCCTTGAAATTAGGGTCTTCTTTTTTGCCTTTTCTATATCCTTAGTGCTTAGCACATTGCTTGGCAAATAGGAAGCACTTAATAAATCCTTATCAACTGACCAAATCTTAATGCAACTCATAATCATATAGACTTGTTTTGTTGGTACATCACACTATTGACTAGTATTGAACTTGCAATCCAGTAAAACTCCAAGATCTTTTTCTAGACAAGTAGTCGTCTAGAAATAGCAGTGCCTCTGGGCTTCTTTTACATTGTGGTTAAAATGTCTAGCCTTATGAGCCTCACAACCAAGAAAGCCAAAAAGCTAACTCTCATTTGTGATAAACTAGATGTTAATAAGTGTACTGATATAATTCTAAGTAGCTAGCAATGGATTAGAAAATGTCAAGACACCATGCATTTTGACAGAAACCATTTTATAAAACAGAAAATATTTTATAAAGTCATTTTGGAAAACTTGTTTTCCAACAAAATATTTAAAATATGGCACATGTAACCTTTTAAAATCTGATATTTTTAGTATGCCTCAGACATATACCTCAAACGTTTACCAAGAAATAGAAAGATGGAATAGGAGCCAGGAAACTGGATTTTAGCCTTATCATTAATCAGCTAGATGAACTTCAGCAAGTGGGTTGGATTCACCATATATAAAATGAGTATAAACTTGCCTCCTCCTACTACTTCAAAAGATTTTCATGAGAATAAAATGAGTGTAGATTTCAAAGCACAGTGAAAAAATATAAAGCTTGCATGCATGTGCAAAAATATCTATATTAGGTAATCAGTCAGCTCTCCCTCATCCACAAAGACCAAACTAAACCATAAGGAATGATCATTGAAAGTTGGACATCAAGTAGTGAATTCTTTTGCTAATAAGAACTCATTAAACTGTCTGCTTATGTACTATGTAGGAGCTCACCCTGATGAAATGAAATCATGGATCTTTGAACTATAGCCTTAAGTATCATTCTGCTTTTAGCAACTCTCATTAATGGTTGATACTATTCTTTAAAGGTGCTTTTTCTGACAAAGTGCTTGAAGAAAAAAGTTGACCATTTTCTTTTGTTAACTTTTTGTTATCTACACAAGGAAAAGACATTTCTCAAAGATGTCATTTAACCCAGTGCCAAGAAAAATTAATTATTTTGAAAGTGAAGCAGAGATGAAAGTATAGTCGAGCAGACAGGGCAAGGAACAAAGTATAAAGAGTTGGAGGTAGCAAATGATGGGGGTCTCTAGCATAAATTGTGTAATGTGGTGAGGAACTTTCAGTAGAATGTGGGCAGGTAGAAGACTCTTGACAGGGAGTGAAGAATCTATAGAAGGTGAGAAAATTAAAAAGCATAGATCCCTTCTACAGCTGGACAAATGAAAATTATTGTATATGCTCAATTCAATCTATTCATGGCATAGCAACATTGACAACAACACAATACAAGCAGCAACCAATGATGTGAATAACTTAAGCTCTGTCGTAAGAAATAAATATTCACATTCACCCATTATGGAAGGGAATCCATTAGCATATAACCTTCCATTTACAAGTGCCTATGGGAGTCCTGCCAATAGGATTCTAGTACAATGAGGATGATTAAATCTGCATAACACAGAGAAGAGCAAAAAAAGAAGCTACTCAAATGAATTGATTACAAGTGCCAAATTTAAAGGAAGGCCAAACTTAAAACTTCTGGTCACCAGCTCTTTGTTGGTGACAGAAAAGTTTGGGCTGCCTAACAGAAGACAAAGAAGAGCTGGCATTCAATTAGCATTCAGCTTTGGCTTATAGCCACAGCTTCCATTACACCTCTCATGAAATGGGTATTTGAAGTCAGCTCTCTAGTCACAAACTGAAGTTAGGAGAGAGCCCACCACCCTTCTCCCTTCACTTTCAAGGTAATAATGTTTTACTGCTGGCATTTACCACTCTGAACAAATTTAATACCTGTGGAGGATGTATCTGGAGATATGTCCCCGAGATTTTATCCTTCATCAAGACTCTAAAAATTAGGTGAGCAGATGGCATTGCTGTTAGAACAGCCAGGTACTCCACTACCTCCCATTTCACCACGGTCTTTCTTCCTATATTAAGTGAAAACAAAATCACTAAAAGGGCAGGGAATGAAAATTAAAGCTTTCTTAGGGGACTATAATGTAATATATGCCTTGAGAGAGTTCAATGAATAGTTGTTGAGTAAGTTCTTTTTCCCCCAAAGACTCTAGGAAATGACATATTTGAAACTAATGTTAATAAAATTTGATTGTCAAAGTAAATACATATCCTAAAATATTTTAAAGATAGACATTTTAAAGGATGCAAACATCTGATAGCATGACAATTACAAAAAAATAAACAAACGTTGCCCTCATTTGGTCTGTGCATTTCTAACAGATGCTTTCAAGGTGGTGATTTGAGGACAATTTTGGAATTTATGTTGGATTCTGACCTTTTTTTAAGAGTCCTCACAAATAAAATAGTTCAAATCATGATGCTTTTTGTCTCGGATAATTTCTTATCATTTTTAATTAATGAATGCCATTGATTTATTAAGCTTTTGTTTTCAATATTTCTCTTCTGAAAATTTTACAATACATTTTGAGACAATGGAGGAAAGCCTACAATGGCCCAAAATTGAGACAGGGAATTATTATCACAATCTGGAAGGATTTACAATATAAGCTAGAAAATAGTAGCAGAAAAAGAGAGACAGAGATAAAAATACAGATAGACACAGAGAGAGACAGAAAAACAATGACACTGAAGATACAAACAACTGCAAATTAAACAAATACATTTGTAGATAAGTTTATCATATTGCATATAAACCAAGGAAAAGTACACCAATAGAGTCCAAAAAAGTTACATGTGATCACGTCTCTTTCCTATTCAAAATTCTTTTGTGGCTCCTTATTATATTTAAGATAACACAAACACACACACAGACACAACTCACACCTCCTTAAGCCTAGAGTTTGAAGCCTTCCATGTCTGTTTCATATTATTCATTTTCATGAATTCTATATTCCATACAAGCTGGCCTTCCAGCTGTTCCCTGAGCATATTATTTCCACATCTTTGTTTAAACCATCCCTATCTAAATATATGTATTCCCCTCCTTATCAACATTTCTTAGAATATGTAGACTTCTTGAGGTGTGCCTTAAGTATTCCACCCCATGCAAAGACTCTTGACTGAAGGGGCCTCTTGAGCTTTCTGCCTTAAGTCATTTTGTATTTATTTATCTGACTGGTTGTCTTTTCCCCTAAATACAATGTAAACTCATTGAAGAGTGAGTAGTTTTTTGTTTTGTTTTGATTTGGGTTTTTTTTCTTCACATCTACAATGCTTAATAGATATTTACTGAAGTGAGTGGAATGTGCAACTTAGGGCAGTTGTAACTACGGTGACATTTGTTTGAATCAGAAAGATATAATGTGTCTCCAGGATTGCTTGATTCTCAAAAAGACTAATTACAGTTCCTTCTTCTCCATAATGTCCCTTTCTCACTCAATCAAATTTAAGCCATTGGCTGGCACGGTTGATAGAATGCCAAGCCTGAAGTCAGTATCACTCAACTTCATGAGATCCAGCATGACTTCAGACACTTAGTAGTTGTGTGGCCCTGGGTAAGTCTTTTAACCCTGTTTGCCTCAGTTTCCTCATTTGGAAAATTATTTGGGGAAGAAAATGGCACAAGACTCTGCTATTTCTGCCAAGAGAACTCCAAATGGGGTCACAGAGAGAATGACATGACTGCAAAATGACAAAAAAATTAAAAAATCTAAGAATCTTGAAATTAGCCTTTTTTCCTTTGCCATATCAGATGGTTATTAAGTGCTTCTTCCAACCACTCCTGTTCTAGCACATTGGTCCCTAAATTAAGGGCCACTGCATGAACCCAAAGGGTGGGTGCAGTGCCAACTGAAGGATAATAAGACTGGTCACATCTCACCCTTCTAATGACAATCAATTGTGGAGCTATCTCCAACACAACCACATATAATCCCTCCTTATTCAGCCCAATACTTCCTCACTCAAGCCCCTCCATGATTTGCAATCTCCAGACCTCTCCCTTTCTAGCCCAGTGAGGGCAGTTATATTTTAACCACAGTGTCTATGTGGTTGTCACTGGGAACCCTTCCCCTAGCTTACTCACATCTTATCCACAAAATCACCTCATAAATTTGGCAGGTCCCAGGGTAATGATACTAAGAGCCACCTCCCCTTTTCATATAGTGTGGGACAGTGAGTTTCAGGACATGGAGAGACTGATGAATTTTGATCTACATAACAGAATTTATTGCATAAGCTTTCTCCCCTAAGACAACTACTTCACACAAAATTCCTTATTTCTATCAAAGGGATCTTTTTAGTCACCCAGGTTTATAACCTGTTTCATCCTTTACTCCTCATTTTCACTTACCCTACTAATTCAAGCAATTACCAAATCTTTACGACCTTCACATCTTCCTTGTATCTGTCCTCTTCTCCCTATTCAGTCAATACCCTAATTTAGGCCCACATCTCCTCTTGCCTGAACCTAAGAATCATTGGGTTCTTATTTGGCCAACCTACCTCATCATTCTCCCCACCTCAATTTTAGCTATCTCATAACTTGCCAAAGTGATTTTCCTAAGGCATAGACCTGTCATTGCCCCCTTACCATCCTTTTTCCTCCTTCCCAGATAAATTCCATTCTACATTTAACAAAAATTTCTCCACTTGTATTTAAAGCCCTTCACAACCTGACCCCCACCTACTTTCCCAGCCCTATTATTTCCACTCCTGTATTCAATGGTTCGCTCAAATTGGCTTTCTGGCTCTTATTCACATTCAAACAAATCCATAACTAAAATATCTAAACACAAACAGGAAATGGAGGTATGAGACTGTCCATTAAACAGAACCACATACAGAGAAATAGGTTTATAATGAAAATTTTTTACTGAGTTGAAATGAGAAACAATTCAAGTTTGCTTATTGTTTTTGCATTGTGTAAAACTGAAAAAAAAGGTACTAGAGAAACATGATTCCTGCTTAAAAGCTAGTATGTGAACTATTATAACATATTATCTGAATATGTATTATGGATCTTTCAATTTCAATTTTGAAAGCATGCTTTAAAAAGAAATCCACCTGTTTGGATAGCTACATTAATTAGAGTAAAGTCAAGCCAAAAAAACATTTATTAAGCACTTACTATGTGTCAGATAATATGCTAAGAACTGGGATTTTCATAATAATAATATAATATAATAAATAAAAAACATTAATAATAATAAAATAATAAATAATATAACAAATATTTAAAATGTCATAATAATTTGATCAATTACTAATAAACAATTATTTTCAGAAGTTTTCCTTTCTCCCCCTGGCAATATACACAAATTTTTGTTTAAAAAAATATGTATATTAAATTGTATTACTTTCGATATCCAAAGGGATATTTTGAAGCATTAATTTTAAAAATTAAAATATTATTTATTTCATCTTTAGATCATCTTTTTTGCATTTTGTAATATACAGGATATATAAGTATAATAGTATGTTTATAATTTTATTCATAAATATACATGTAGAAGGTAGATATACAAAAAAAAAATTGATGGAATTCTTGATCAAATATATTAGAGACCATAGCTCTAGCAGGCCAGCTGTCTGCTCTGTTCTCTCAGCAGTTTTCATATTTTAAAGTAGATTTTAAGCTGCAACACAATATCCATACTGTATAGAGAAGAGGCGAAAAGAAAAATTTCCTTCAATTTGGAAAATATAACAATAATTATAATTTTTTCAGAAAACTAATAGTGCTATGTAAATACAAGGAATTGTTAGTCATGGATCAGAAACTGAGACACCCAGTCCTAAAAATATATAATCTAAAACAAAGATCTTTTTGCTTTGAAAATTTTCAGGCATTCAGCTTTCTCATATTTGAAAAAGAAATTAAGGTCTATAGCTAGATCTAAAGCTTATGATTTACAGATAGAAGAAATGAGTCTCCTGTTAATTGTATCTGGTGAAGAGTCAATTATTAATGCTTTCTATAGAAAGTGTTCTCTCTATGCCTAACTCTAGAAATAAACTAATGGTATGATTTACGAATTGTTGGCTACAAGGGAGCAGAACAAATCAATAGCATCTTACTTAAAAAAAAGTTATCCTGTGAATCAGGATGAGCTCTGATGCTGAAGATGAGTCCCCTCTTGTCTTATATGCTAAGAGTACATGATAAAACTCCCAGTAACAAGAGAAGCTATCAACACGAGTAATGGAGGTTACAATTATGAGCCCTGTGTTATTTTATTTTTTCATTTCAAGTGCTTATGATAACCATGAACAGGCTATATACATAGTACCACTGTAATCTGTATACTATGTTGTTATACTTTCTCATTACTTAGCAGCTAGTATTTATTTTAAAGAAGTCTCACCTCAAAGTTGCATAAGATGTGACTTATTTGAATAAAAAATAACATTCATCATTTGTAAAGTTGGATTCAGGACAAGGATTAGTAAAAGATGTTTCATATTTTTAAATAAGTTATATAAACTGTAATGGATTTAAAATAAGAGCTACCATATGCTTGAGGAAGTAACAAAGTAGCTCTAGATCATTCTAAAAGAAACAATAAGTGTGAAAGGTCCTTCACAAGCTTTTCATTCTCAAACTTCCAATTTGCCAGCCTCCATTTTGAAATGACCCAAAAACTATGGTCACTATGATGAGATGGTAATAGTAAGCCTATTCACTATTCCCATCATCACAGCATTTTATTTGGCTAAAAAAGAATGCTGGCACCAAGGAGACAAGAAGTTAGAAGAGAGGAGACCCCAGCAGTGTCAGCTGAAGAAAAGGTCAGGGTTAGGGGGCATAAGGAGTGAGTAAAAGGAGAAAAGGTTAATTCCTCTATGCTTCCATTTTTGCAATTCTATTCAAAATCTATCAAATAAAAGCGTAACCTGCATCCTTAGCACTTATCTCCCACTGTCTCCACCTGACAGTTCCTGCCAAGTATGGCTCAGTAAGACAGCAGTGAGTAAACCTTCTCCTGTTGTGAGAGAAATATACTCCCCATGGTATTAAGAGAAGTATTCTGACTTTACAAAGGGAAACATACACAAGTGAATTTGGAAGATATATTTTATTGAATAGAGGAATACATGACAAATTTAGGAAATTAATGAACAGAGTGTTTTACACATAATGCTTTTTTTATTTTTAACCAAGTATTTGATACTTGTATCACTGATGCAAATTATTTCCTTCATGATGCATGCTACAACCCAGGAATGGATTCTTTTTCTTTCTTATTATTGCTAATGTTTCTCCATAGATAGCATGTGGACTATTTATTGTTGATCCTTCTTACTCTCATAGCCTAGCATCCTTCTCAATCTTATATCTTTCTAATAGTATAATTTGTACTGGGTTTTTTTTTCTGAGTATTTCCTTATGAAGAAACATTTTTATACATTTTCAAAAATGTTTTCTTAGTTTTGTCAGATGGATACATGGCCCTGTGAAATGAATATTGGCTGAAGGCTATAGGAAAGAGCAAAGAATACCACAATGTTATCCAGCTGACCAAAACACCTCAAGCTTAGGTACTGTACATTTTGTACATGGGAATGACATAGGGCATAAATCTGGCTAGAAGTTTTATTCAGAATTGCCATTAACTAAGACAAGAACTAATATTTTGTTAATGAAATGCACAGATAATGCCAACAACAATGAGCCAGAAACAAATAATAAAGAGGTAAAAATGGAGACAAGCATTAGAAAGGTAGGTAGGAAACAACCAGATAAAAAGCATTTGGGAGGGGGAAAAACAATAGGGGAAATAATCTGAAAGATCAAAATCCAACAGGAGAAGAAATGGAAAAGTATGTATCAAAAGATTTCTCGTGTTCCTTAAATTACAATTTTCAGTTCTTTCTCAAATAAAATACCTAACTGAATCATGTTAAACACAATTGCAACTTTTTTTTCCAAGTGTTTTCAACAAAATCAGTCATAGACTACAAAAAACTATATAATATTAAACTATACTAATAAAACAGATGAAATATTGATGGGTTCCAACAAACTCTATTGATGTTTTTCTACCAAGTCATTTCTTCCACTACTCTTATTATAATTGGAATCAACGAGTCGTTTTTAACTTCAACCAATCTTTAAAAATTCATGTGGACAAGCTACAGAAGGTTTCTTCTAACTACTGGCAGAATGTCTCAAAATTCAATCCACTCTTTATACATCCTTACTTCAAAAGGTAGTAATTCATTAGCTGTATCTTCTTTCCCCTACCATTCCTTTTTTATTTCACAAATCTGAACTAGGATTGTTGTAGTCTTTGTTTTCTAAGAATTTAATAATTTTGACTTTGTGGCATACAACCATGAATTATTTGTATAAATATTTATTTATAATATTATTTATAAGTATTTGTTATACTTTATATGTTATATATGCTTGTACATTCGATATACATTTATATTTTAATTATACTATGTATTTATATACTTCATCTACTTATACGTTGTATATATTTATTTATTATTCATAAATATTATTTATTATAAGTTTAAAAATACTTAATTACCAAAAAGAAAATTATAAAAGCACAAAAAATCCCCAAATTAAGTCTAGCATAGTCTTTTTTTCTACCTGTAAATGAATTTATAAATAACTTCCATTTCTGTTTAATTTTACCTGTGAAAATGAAAGCTACATAACATAGATGCATGACAATTACATGAAGAATCACCTATATGATGTATATGTATAAAAAAGAAATTTCTCCAAAATTTTTCATGCATATGAAGCTTTCTATTCTCACTAACTTTATATTCTCCTGTTTTGGCCATAAAACAGCACATGTAGGAAGAAAGATAAGGGCAGCAGCATTGACATTTTGGAAATTTCATTACTTCAATGGTTCTGTGTTCACACTGGCATGGGTAATCCTCCCAGAAGAAAGAAAGAAAGAAAGAAAGAAAGAAAGAAAGAAAGAAAGAAAGAAAGAAAGAAAGAAAGA
>NW_027186473.1:26041971-26069677 GCF_028583685.1 Petaurus breviceps papuanus
AGGAAGGAAGGAAGGAAGAAAGAATTCACTATCTATCCACTCAGCCTTCCTCATCTTGGGTGACTTAAGTCTACATGATGCCCCAAATCCTCCTTTCCTGGAGTTCTACTCAACATACAAAAGGGCTTCCTCTGATATTGCATGGATACCAGTGGAGAAATTATCCCTTGCTTTCAATACATTCTATCCTAAAGTTCACATTGCTTTAAAAAGATTTAGAAAGTCTTGATTGATAAATGGCCAAAGAATATGCACAGACAGTATTAGAACAAACCAAAGCTATCTCTAGTCATATAAACAAATGCTCTTAATCACTGTTGATTGGAGAAATGCAAATTAAAACAACTCTGAGGTACCACCTTACATCTATCAGACTGGCTAACATGAGAGAAAGGGAAAATGACAAATTTTGGAGGGGATGTGGAAAAATTGGGACACTCATGCAGTGTTGAGTGTAAGCTCTAAAAATATGAGGAAAAATTATATATCATTTGCTTGTTTATTAAAGTAATTTTGAAGATAAGAGATAGATATTGTCAAAAAGAGATTGTTTTGCGATACATATTTTCTTGAATGAAAAACAAAATGTGTTAATCTGATGTAACATGTTAATTAAATAAAATAGTAACTATTTTTGTTAGACGTTATATGCATACTCCACTTCTCTTTAATTTTAATTTCCTGAGAACTGAAAATGTCCACTTGGAGGAGAATATATAGTACAATCCCTTTATAGTACTGCCCACTCATAAATAGAAATTTATTGCTGAGTTAAGAATGCTCAGAATTCTAAGACAGTTACTTTGACTTATTTTGGGGAGATTATTTTTGTTGTCATTTTTCAGTCATGTTTGATTCTTCATGACTCCATTTTGTTCTGGTTTGGGGTTTGTTTGTTTTTTTTGCAAAGATACTGAAGTGGTTTGCCATTTCCTTTTCCATTTTTCTGAGACAGATGTTCTTTTTTTATTTTTAATGTGGAAAGTTATTTTATATTGAAAATATTTAGATTATCTTAACCTTTCTACAGTTAAGGGACAATTATAATTAATCTGATTATTGTCAGAAGGTGAGAATTTGGTTCCAAACCATAAGCTGAATAAGAGTAATTTGCAGAAAATACCCAGAATCTGAGCCCAAAAAGAAGCAGGGAGAGATGAAAGGACCTGCTTCAGAACTGTGCTAGCTCAACTCGAATCTGGAAACTCTGGATACTACATTTAATAGTAGAGGTTAATTTCAACTAACCTTAGGAATAGCTGAGAAGGAGAGAACCAAATGGATTGGTTAGTTTGGCTGAGATTTCATGCCCAGTGAGTAGTTAGTTTAGCAGAGTATTGATTAACTCAGTTTAGCAATCTAGGAATCTGTTCAACACAGGAGCTAAATCCATCAGAAACTTTCCTACATACTTCCTAAGTGAGAAAAAAGACAATGACACATAGAGTTCTGAAATTGTTGGTTCCTGTGGGAACATGAGTTTTCCTCCCTCATGTTTCCCTATCAGATGTCTCTCAGTGTGTACCCATTCTACCCTTATAAATACTTAGTAGGAGGGATTGGTGGGAAAATGTGAGCCCAGTTTATATGTAGATTGTGATGTATTCATTAATCCTGTACTTGCTTTAATACAGGAGTACCTATGATGTTATTATTTCTTCTGCCCCACTATTAAGTAAATGGTTATGTTTAAGATTTAAAAGCTTCATTATTGTGAGTGGCTGGTTTTGTAAAAATAGGATATCACTGGAGCTGTTACACTGAGTAGGAGAAGTATATTTCCCCTCCATAGGGTTACTATTACAGCCTTGAGATAGTTGGAGTGTAAGTACTTGGTGGGGGCTTTTACCTGAGAACCTAGACCTCCCATTTTGAAAACAGGTTAAGAACAATCCAGCCCAGAGAGTGAGGCATAAGAGGCATGAGGCACCAGAGTATGGGTGGTGACCCACTTACCCGTGACAGGGTAAGTAGTAATATGGTCAAAGGAGAGATGTAGACAAGTGCCCCAACAAAATGCAAGGAGGAAGAGAACATTTTGTGTTTGAGAGGATGGAAGTGTGCAGGTGAGAAGAGGAGAAGGGAAAGCTTCATGGCAGAGCTAAGCCTTCAAGAGTGAGAAATCTGAGAGGTACAGATGAGGAGGAAGTGAATTATAGACATGGTTGATAGATAGGCTGAAAGGGACCTTGGAGGTTCTAATTTCTTTAAACATTAGGGAACTGAGGCCCAAAAAGATTGCCCAGAGTTGGAGGATGGACTACCCAAATGTACCAAAATATGAAACAGCATATTGAGACTGGATAACATCAAGTAGTCCAGTTTGATTGTGAAGGGAAGTAACATGAAATAAGGCTACACCATTTGTGTAGGACCTTAAATTAAAGCAAAGGAGTTATATTAGAAAAGCCAGCAGGACACTCAGCTGGAAATTGTATCAAACAGCTGGAAGTACAAGATGAGTTCAGGAAAGTACTAGAAGTATATGCATAAATTTGGCAGTACATCAGAATTTTTTAAAATCACTATAACTGAAACAAGAATATATGACAAGGATTCTCTTAAAGCTGCAATTCAACAGCAGGAACTATTTCAGAGGCAATTAGGTAGCAGAGTAGAGAGGGTACTCTAGTACCCGAAGTAAGGAAGACCTGAGTTCAAATATGACCTCAGATACTTACCAGATATGTGAGCCTAGACAAGTCAATTAACCTATCTGCCTTGGTTCTCTAACTGTGAATGAGGATCATGGCACCTATCTCACAGGGTTGTTCTAAGGACAAATGAGATTTTTAAAGTGCTTAACAGCATGCCTAGGATACATGTCATAGGCACTTAATAAATGTTTGCTCCTTCATTAAAAAGATACAAAGTCTACAAAGACTCACCAACTTAGGGTAGCTGAGAACAACCAACAGAACGAAAAGCAGTTGTTCAATTCAACAGTAATGTGTAAAACCATCTGCATCAGAGTAATGCAGAGAAATCCCCACAGAACTATGTAAGAATGGTGGGTGATGGGTAAATCAAGATCTCAGTAGGTGAGTGGCAGCAGATGAGGTCCCCCCCACTAACTACACACTCATCTTCAGTGGCCTTTGCTGTTAGTCAGTGACCATGCAGTTACACAGGGGACAGCAAATGCACTACCTTGGGAGGGGGGTCTCACCTGGAAGTTCCTCATCCCAATGAAATTACATGTTCATCCCATGTATTCCGGGCACTATGCTAAGAACTGGTGATATCAAGAAAGGAAAAATAAATAGTCTCTAATATCAAAGAACTCACATGCTAAGGGATGGGGGAAGACATGACTTAACTCTCCTATGACCAGGAAATGGGTTGTGGCTCCAGTTTCATGCAACTGCAGCTGCTGAGGAAGAGACAGGATCTAGAGGTGGGGGAAGATTTGCCACATCAGTGAATCTTTGGTTGGGCCTCAAGAAGAGAGGCAGGGTTAATTAAGGAAGGCAACAATTTCTACCCTTACTTCCTTCTTCTGAACCAAAACTCTTTTTTAAATTTCCTCCTCCACAGTGTCCCTACCCCATGGTGAGCCTTTGGGCTGTCATGTGAAAGTAATGTAGTCTCTGTGATCTTGAAACTTTTTGGGCCTGGGGAAGACTTTCCTTAGTTATTGTTACATAAAAAGATGAAGGGACCTCAAAGACCATCTAGTCCAATCTCCTTATTTTACATATGAGGAAACTGAGGCCCAGGGAGGTGAAGAAACTTGCCCAAGGCCACACAGGTCATAAGTGACAGAGATGGGATTTAACCCAGTTTCCATAATTCTAGAACCAGTGTTCTTCTCACATAGTTTTCTATTGATTTTCTTCAGTAAATTAATGACTACTTTTTCTTGATTTTGTTTAATTAGTGCTTGTCTGCTTTTGTGAAATTCTCTGCAGAGATCTTAACATCTTAAGTTGATGTTCAGAACATTTTTCATCTCTCTCTGCCTAGTCAAATCTTTCATATATAGGACTCATTTATTTCTTGACAATCTGTCAGAAGGCTTGAATTAGTCACTGGCCAGAACATTTACTAGATAATACAATTTTACAATTGTAGGTACCTATTTCTTCATTTGCATTTTGACTAGTATGATCATTAGAGTGTGATCTGAAATACTGAAGCCTGAAACCGACTGTTCAGGGAGGTGGAGCAAAATTTAATTCACCTTGCCAATGGGCAAGCCTACTATGCATAGAGACTTTAGAACTCAAGTAGATCTCTCAGGTCGTATTAAAAGTTATAAAGCATTTTACACAAATCGTGTCAATTGCTCCTCCTGGCAGCTTGATGTTTTAAGAATATTTTTTTTATGTCGGTCAGAATTTCAATTATTTAGCAAGATGGTAACCCCTCCCACCAAAACCACCACCACTGATGTCAAAGCAACTGCTCTAAAGTCTATAGTATTGGAGAACTGAATGGGACAATGAAAAGTTAAGAAATTTCCCCAGAGTAAAACAGTCAGTGCTTATCAAAAGGCAGTTTTAAACCCATACTGTCCTGACTGACCTGACCACCATGCTGCCTCTCATTAAAATTAAGGAGTAGAGGCTTTACTATCCCATTTTACAGGTGAGGAAGCTGAGACAGAAATTGCTTTGCTTATGGTCACCCAGTTAAATACTAGCAGTAGAATTTCAACCAAATGTCTCATTTCCAAATCCAGAATTCTTACCACTATCCCAAAGACAATTCTCAATATTATGTACTATTTCAACAATACTACAATGTCAGGGTTCTTTAGTAGGATGACTGTGACCACTCATACTAGTCCTTGAAAGGAGTGAGAAGCAATCATCTTGGGCACAGAGCTGACCTAGAAGCCAGACTGACCAGGTTTCAAGTCTTGCCTCTGATACATAATGTCTTTGTTAATGTGAGCAAGTAACTTAACTTCTCAACGCTCTAGGTAACTCTGTGGGAGTATGGATTGCCAAGAAAGTACCGATCTGCATTGATAGTGGGATTTTTCTCATCTAAGAAGTTCCTATATCTGTTAAATCACTGTGAAATCTTCAAAAGATGCACATAAAGACCTACATTCTTTAAGTTTTCTCATTGTTGATAAGTATTCCATAACATAAGGTGGCATATCCATACTCAAACCATAGCATACAGTACCCAGGAATTATGGGTTTCAAATATTCCACTGTAAAGTGTGCCATCTAAGTTTCAACTACTGGGATGCTACACAATTTTTTTTATTATAAACCTCATTGTGGATGAAGTGACTTCTTTGAGACAAAATTTTTCACTTTCTCTACTAAAGTAAGCCAAGATTATCCATGATGATAAGATCATAAATTTAGAGCAAGAAGGGTCCTCAGAAGTCATCTGACATAACCCTCTCATTTTCTATTCACAGGTTGTGGTTTGTCCTTTGTTCTCAAAGAGGACCATGACATCAAGAAGATGGTGGCATGACTTTGCAATTGAATTGAATTTGAGTAAGGGAGGACTGTACAAAGTTACTAGCCTCACTTTCTTCTCCAGAGCCATCTGGGTCCCGTGACCAGATATAGATCAGGATGACTAGAGATGGCCCAGAAGTCCAATTCGCCCCAATGGGGACCAGCTGGTCAGTTTCTGTTGGGCAACTCAACTCCTCCTCTCCTCTCTTCTCTTCTCCTCTCCTATGTTCCCCTTTCCCAACATGGGATAACATTCCCTTATGTGAGGGTGTTCTGCCCAAAAAAAAGGTAAATTTTGATGGTTGAAACCTACCTAGTTATATTGGGGTTTAAAGGCTAGATTTCTTTCTTAAAGACCATGTCTTAAAGTCAATTACTCACTCTGGCTCTCGTGGAATGGACAACAATAGATCCTTGCCCCAGAACCACTTACTGGTCATTTTTTGGGCCATCCTAGATAAGAGTTAATGTACATAGTAATTGTTTCTCTTTTGACCAGCAACCCTGAGGGTCTTCCCCTCCCAGTATGATTTATTTTTATTAAAGGGGCACATTCTCTCCATATTCCAAAAGGCCCTTTCCATCTGCCTGCCCTCATCTTTGTCAGTGTTTGGCTTTGGGATCTCATAACCACATTTTTCTTAAGTGCTTTTCCAGGTAATAAGTAAGGAGACTTGGACTCTAACAGGAAATAACAATTTTTATTTAAAGAGTATTTAAGTCATCCCTTGACTACTTCTTAAACAAGCCAATGCACTGAATGGCCCATTCCCTCATTCAAAGTGAGAACTCAGAAACACCTTAGCTTAATAAGGCCAAGATCTCCATTGTATCCTGGGCCATCACCAGTCATTCTGATCCATATCTGGCCACCAGACCCAGATAGAAAGTGAGGTTGGTGACTTTACACAGCTCTCACTCACTGAAATCCCTAAATTGCAAGTCATGTCATCATCTTCTTGATGTCATGATTCCTCTTCAAGAAAGGACAAACCACAACTCATTTTCTATGTGTTAACATCTGTCAAAGTTCTATTAAGTAAGCAAATTTCAAATTTTCTTGATATAAGAAAATACTCAAATAGTCTCTACCTTCTCAAAGCAACCCTCACAATCACCAGTCTTTCTCCCATTTTCACCCCTCACAATGCGATGCTTCAGGGACAGTGCTAGACTTGGAGTTAGTTTTCAGACATTTACTCCCTTGGTGATCTTGAGCAAGTGACTTAATCTGAGTTTCGGTTTCCTCATTTCTAAAATGGAGACTGAAATATCTACTCCACTAGGGTTGTCTTGATATTCCAATGAGATCATTTCTGTTAAACACTTTGTAGATCTTAAAGTGCTATGTAAATGTCAGATTTCATGTTAGAACAATTAGCAAGAAGATATCAATGAATATATAGGTTATGATAAACTGAAAATAGACCTTTTCTTTATGCTGAGAATAGGAAAGTAAACTTTTATACATTACATTCTAGTCTGTCATTTGAAGATGCTGACTCTTCAAAGGCAGTATTTGTTTTCAAGGTTTGTTTCCTTGTCATTTGTAATGAATATGCAAACATTCTCCCCATGTGCCAAAAGGCCCTTTCCATCTGCCTACCCTCATCTTTTCTAGTGTTTGGCTTTGGGATCTCATAACCACACATTTCTTAAGTGCTTTTCCAGGTAATAGGTAAAGAGACTTGGACTCTAACAGGAAATAACAATTTTTATTTAGAGTATTCAAAATATTCCATTTAAAGCATATGGTAATATCAGTCTTTTTTTTTTTTCAAAAATGGTTCTTCAGGTCTTCTAGGTAGAGCAGTGAGTAGAGTGACGGCTCCAGAGTCAGGGGAACCTGAGTTTGAATCCGTCCTCAGACACTTAACACACACACACAAAAAAAAAAACCTAGCCATGAGACCTTGGGCAAGTTACTTAACCCCAATTGCCCTCCAAAAAGCAAAAAAAAAAAAATGGTTCTTCAAACTGCTGCCTATCCCAACTTAGTCCTACAAAAGGAGATATCTCTGCTGATTGTGCTCTGGACTAGATTCAAATCCCACCTTGGATTGTCACTAGCTGTATGACCCTGGGCATGATATTTAAACTCTCAGGGATTCATTTTCCTCATCTATAAAATGGAGAAAATAATACCCTAAGAACTTATCTCACAGAGTTAGTATAGTGACCCAATAAAAGACAAAGAAATTTGCAAATCTTAAGATGCTATATAAATATCCTTATTAGTATCAGTAAAGATCATGATAATGATAATTTATTTCCTTTTCAGGAATAAAGACTGGAAAATCTGTGAAAAGCTGACTCAGAAGAAGCACCATTCTATCAAGGAGGAAGAAGGAGTGGGAAAGAGAGTGATGTCCAAAAAAATAGTACTAGTCAATATTGTTTAGTACTATCTGGTTCATAGCTTCATGATGTGATGAAGCATTCATTGACTAATATGGATGCATTCTCTTAAACATCTTAATCTAGGGGGGAAAATCACACCCAAATCATACTCCTTCAATACTTAGCACCAAAGATTAGAATTGGATGGGCCTTTAAATGACACCAGTGTATTCCCTATACCACTCCATCCCCATTTTACATGATGAGAAGATGCAAGCCCAAAAAGGTTAAGTGACCCACTTAAGATCACACAAAAAAAAGTGGTTTCTGGAGAACATGTAAATAAGTTGCTCAAGCTATCTAGGTCATTCATATACCTGGATTCCAAACTACGCACTGAATCTCTTCAATTTGGGGGTATATACATATTAAATAAAAATCAGTTCCTAATTTGTTGAGGTACTGACCTATCCACTGGCAATAAAAAGGCCTAAATATAAAACAGTCTCTGTCCTCAAGAATTTTACAGACTTCATATACATAGTAACTTTAAAAAATTTAGCCATTTTAAGCTTCTAAGACTTCAAACGGCACTAAAATTTTAGGGATACCATTTGAACTTAAGTCCTCTGATGACTCAGTGGATAGAGCACAAGGCCTGGAGTCAGGAAGACCTGAGTTCAAATTCGACCTCAGAAACTCACTAGCTATGTGACTTGGGGCAAATCACTTAACCTCTGCTTGCCTTAATCCACTAGAGAAGGAAATGGCAAACCACTCCAATGTCTTTGCCAAGAAAACCATATACAGGGTCATGGATTTGGATCTGACTGAATGAACAACAACCACTACTTTTGGTTCTATTTAGCTTTTCTTATTCTCTCATGGTTCTGTGACTTAATCAATGAGTGTACTTCCATGTAAGAATAGTTTCAAGAGTGCTAAAGCTGAGAGTGAACCTTAGTTATTAGAGAAAACTAAGGACAAAAACAGTGGGTTTTTTGATTATATTATGGAAAAGAGGAGAATCAAAGAGGAATAGTATCACTACTCAGGGTGGATGGAACACTGGTAACTAATGAAAGAAAAGGGTCAGAGCTAAGTTAGACTGAATCTAACAAGATGAAATTTAGTTTTGGGTTTTTTTTATTTTTATTTTTTTGCTTTTTGGAGGGGGGAACATAGGGCAATTGGGTTTAAGTGACTTGCCCAAGGTCACACGGTTAGTTTTTTGTGTTAAGTGTCTGAGGCTGGATTTGAACTCAGGTCCTCCTGACTCCAGGGCTGGTGCTCTATTCACTGCACCACCTAGCCACCCCACAAGATGAAATTTAATAGTGATATAAAGTTATATACAATTTCAAAAGATCAACATCATAAATACAGATGGAGATAATACCATTATATAGTCTGACTGAAAAAGATCTGGGGGTTTTAGTGGACTACTATGTTGAGCTGTGATATGGTACCCAAATGATGTTAGATGATTTTTTTTAATAGAACTATAGTGTCTCGGAACAAGAAGCTGACTCCATACTCTGCATGGTTAGACTACAACTGAAGTATTATGGTCATTTTATAGATACCACATTTCAAAATGGATAATGACAAGCTAGATAACATCTAAAGAAGGAATAGTGAAGGGCCTTAGGACCATGACTTAAGAGCATCACTTGTAAAAACTAATGGTTAGCCTGGGTAAGAGAAGGCCTGGGAGAAAATGAAAGCTCTCTTTGAGTATATGAAGGACTGCTATGTTGTGGTCCCTTTCCACCTCAACAAACATTAGCTTTCCCTAAATGACAATAAAACTATGCCTGAAACCTGACTGAACCCTGCCTCCTGTGATGTACCTTCTTGGTCACGTAAGGACATAAAAGTCCCAACCATGTGGAGTCTGAGTTTGGCATACCTGATGACCATATAAGTCACTATTCACTGCCCTGCTTGCCAAAATAAGTTTTCAGTTGTAGATAAAAGTGGTGGTGTCCATAGAGTGCTACTGCATCCTTTTTGCAAAACCTTCTTGTGTTAGGTCAAAGTAAATCTACTTTTGAAAACTGTTCAATGACTTGATGAACATCTCCTTTCAACGCAAAATACAGCCTGAACTGACAGGGTACTGGTATCCAGCTTGCCCTAACACATGGGGAAGAGAGATTAGACTTGTTCTCTTTGTTCCCAAAATAAAGAACTAGGAGACATGGATAGAAGTTTTTAAAAGACTAATTTAAGCTTCATGTAAGAAAGTGGTGCATTACATGATGTCTAAATTTGAGTTATGTGAAAAAGAAATCAACTTCCTTGGTAAAAAGTGATTTTTCCTTCACTAGATGTCTTTAAGCAAAGACTGATGGTCACTTGTTGAGCATAGGTCACTTTTGATCTCTTCATTGTGTTGATTAATTTGTATCAATGGAACTTCTTTAGGAAATTGTAATAATCAGTGTTAGCATCCTCCCATTTATTAATTTACAAATTTCTAGTATTGATAACTTTTTTTAATCAAATAGGAATTGTTTTGATTGCATGTTGTGTTGTTTTTTTTATCATTGTCCTTTCTTCTAGCTTGATGTTGATTTTTGACCTTTGTGCCAAGTCTGACCATATACAGACAATTGATTTGGGAGTGACTGCAACTATAACCAGTCAATTTTTTTTTGTTTAAGATGTAGTCATTTGGGGCAGCTAGGTGGTGCAGTAAATAGAGCACTGGCCCTGGAGTCAGGAGGACCTGAGTTCAATTCTGACCTCAGACACTTAATACTTACTAGCTATGTAACCTTGGGAAAGTCACTTAACCCCAATTGCCCTGCCTTCTCCCCTCCAAAAAGAAAAAAAAAAAGGATGTAGTCAACTGAATTCTTGGTGATATTCTTCAGAACTCAACACATAAAACACTTTTTAAATTTTTCTTGAAGAAAATATTCATAAAATATAAGTATAATGTGCAATGCTCTTTAATTAATGGGCTGCTAAGACCAACCTATTAATAATGTATCTCTCTGTCCTTTAGATTGGTCCCTCAAACACAGATTGTCACTGAAAGTATACTTTAAGCCTTTCTGTCATAATAAAACCTTGATTTTCTACCATGTTAAGATGCTTGTATTATACTGACAAAGCCTTTAAGAAACCAAGGACTTCTGTACTATTCATTCAAAATCCCTTTTTTAAATCACCTACGATATTCAGGCACTATGCTAGAAGCTAAAGGTGGAAACAAAAATCTAAAGAGTGTTCCTTGAAGAGTTTTACATTCTAAAGGAGGAAAACACCATATAAAACATAAAAGTAAATACATTTTCATTTCTGTGGAAATGGCACTATGAAGGGGATCAAAATAGGCTTCATGTGGGAGGTGATGAGCTGAAATTAAAAGGAAAGTAGAGAAAGTATAGATTCTAAACAAGGAGGTAAGGATTGCATTCAATGTGGAAGTATGCAGAGGTAAACTTCATTTCAGGCATGGAGGACTAAAGATGGAAAAAAATGTGTGAGGAATAATAAATAGGCTTTTTTCACTGAAAAGTAGAGTACATGAAGGAAAGCAATCATCAGTAAGTCTAGAAAATTACGCTAGTGCCAAATTATGAAATACTTTGTGATAAACCAAGAGGTTTTTATTTTATCCTAGAGAATAATAAATATTACCTAGAGCTCTTTGACCAATGGATTGATATTGTCAGGTCTATGTTTCAGAAATCTCAATCAATACATAAACATTCATTAAGTGCCTACTGTGTTCTAGGCAATGTACTAAGTGCTGAGAATATAAAAAGAGGCAAAAGACAGTCCCTACACTAAATGAGCTTACAACTTAATATCAATTTGACAGATGTCCTTCTTGCTTTGAATGTAAGCTGCTTCCTCCTTGAACACAATCCTCACCACAACCTTACTGAATTTCTAGATTCTTTTGAACTCAAAATGATAGCATGAGTTCCATGAAATTTATCTTGATACTATCCTCTGATTTGTTAAGGCCTTCTGCCCCAAAATTATGTCTCATCTATATTATATATTCTATATTGGAATTATTGAGGAAGAAAAGGACTAGAAGCAGAGAACAATTAAGTGGCTATTAAATATAAATGGACAGAGATGAAAGGTGAGATGGTCCTGAAATAAGATTGTGGATGGAACTGAAAAGAAGAGCATGAATTTGAGAGATGTTGAGATATAGTAAACAAGATATGTCAAATTATTAAATATTTACAGTGAAGAAGGAAGGATAGGGGATGACTCTGAGGTTGTAAACTAACATGACTAGATGGATAGATTTTTCTTCAACAGAAATAAGGATGTTGGGAAAAGGGGAAGATTTAGAGAAGATAATAAGACAGGCATATTAATGGATTGTTGTTGGAACTGTGAATTGATCTAGTCATCCTGCAAATAAATTTGGAATTGCATCCCAAAATTTACTAAATCACATATACACTTTGACTTAAGTATAACATTACAAGGTTTATATCCCAATGATATAGGATCAGAAAAAATAAAATACACACATACTAAGGGGCTGACCAATGTTTGAGGGAATTACTAAAAAAAATTGTGGCATATGAATTAGTGAAATATTATTCTGCCATAGGAAATTATGCAATGGATATCCAGATGAAAATGGAAAGACCACTATGACCTCATGCAGATTGCTGTGAGAACCAGAAGAAAAATTTACATAATGGCAACAACATTATAGGAAAAAATACCTTTGGAAGACTTCAGAAATCTTATTAATGTCATCATGAACCCAGGGTCCAAAGAGATGAAGATGAATCACACTACTGATCTTTCACCATATTGTCTTAAAATACAAAATGAGACATACATTTTTGCTTGTGTAGGAATTTATTTTGCTGGCCTATGTTTGTGTACTGTAAATTTTGTTTTTCTTTCAATTATTCAACAGAGGTTGGAAGAAAGAGATTTTTTTTTAAACAAAGAAAAGGTAATAGATTCTATTTGAGCATACTGAATTCCAGATTCCTACAGGTCTTCCAGTTGAAAGTGTCCATTGGGCAGATTGGTAAAGTAAGACTAAAATTTAATAGAAAAACAAAATCTGGATATATAGATCAATCACAATCAACAAGTACTTATTAAGTGCCTACTCTGTCTCTGGCATTGGATTAGGCACTAGGAGTACAAAGAAAAAAAATGAAATAGTCCTTGCCCTCAGGAAGTTTACATTCTATCTAGGAAGACAATATGTACATATATAAATGGTTAACAAATATATGCAATGTTAAGTACAAGGTAATTTCTAGAGGGAGTCAATAGTCACTGAGGAGATCAAAAAAGAACTAATGTAGTTAGTAGCAGTTTTGAGCTATGTTTTGAAAAAAAGCGAGGGATTGTCTACCCTAATAGAATATAAGCTACTTGAAAGAAGGAATTTTTTTTTTACTTTTTTCTTGTATCCTCAGTCCTTACCTCAGTGCCTGGCCCACAGTAAACATAATGAATGCTTGTTGGTTGATTACAGGTAAGGATACAGTGCATTAGAACTGTGGGGTAAAGTTTTTGTGAAGGTTGCCCCCCAAAGGAGATAAGAGATGGAATGTCACATGTGAGGAACAGCAAGACAATATAGATGAACTGTAGAATGTGCGATCAGGTATATGGCACAGTGGATAGAGTGATGAGCCTGGAGTCGGAGTCAAAGTTTGTCTTGGAGATGTGAACCTAAGTGATTTGAAAGGCGGTGGTATGCTCCACCAGAATAGGAAAGTTCAAAAGAGGGATAAGTTGAAAAGGAAAAAAATGAGTTCTGTTTTGTCCATATTGCATTCAAGATGTCTGTGGAGCATTCAGTTCAAAATGTCCAATAGAAGACAATTGGCGATAGGAAACTGAAAGTTAGGAAAGCTGCCAGGTTGGATGTATATCTATAGCAATGAATGTGCATGGGAGCTGATGAAATCCTCATCATCTTCAAGACAGTGAAGAGAGTATAGAAAGAAAGGAGGAAGAAACAGGAGAGAACACTGGGATATTCTCAGCAACAGAGTTTTTTTCTTCCCTATTAGCCCCCACATTCACCTCTGGTACCATGCCAATGACAATCCTGCTCCAAATTTTCAAAGGTTTGTTCTCTTTTTCATCCCTCAGAATCTCCTTGTGATCCCTGGATTCAAGGGATAAAGACAAAAAACAATTAATCATGGTTGCTGCTTCCTCGTGACATCTGGGAAAGAAAAATACAGGAGATGGGCCAGGTGATGCAGAATTAGCACAAAAAAAGAACCTTCCCCCATGTAATTCAAGGAAATTGTATATGCCTGTTATTACAAATATTTCAGATGCCTCAAAAAAAGAGCCTTTTCTTCCAGTTTTCTATAATATTAAAAACCTGAAACACAACACCAGGTCAATGCTTCTCTCTTATCAATCCCCTTCATTCTTCCATCCAATAATCACCTCAAAATTTCTAAGTCAAAAAAATCTTTAATTAAGCCACCATTATTCTTCATGTATCCTCTCTTCCCCCCATTCCCACGACATGACCTTTAGACTTTGGTTCAGATTCTCATCAAAAGATTTGGACCCTATAGAAATCTCTAGTGGTCACTCAGTCTCTAAATCTTGCCTTCCTTTCTTACAGATTGCTCATTTTATAAGCCAAAGAGAAGGTACAAGATGAAAGTGAGCAAGATGAAAGAGGATAATAAAAGAAAGGAAGCTGGAAAAGGTGGCTCCTGGCACTCCTGTGAACAATAAGAGGGCCTCATTCATAATAAGGAGGCATTTTGCTGGAAGCATTCTTTCAAGAATGCAATAAGGTGCATCACCTTGGAAAGAAAAGGTGAACTCAAACTACTGCAGAGACATAGCATTTTCCTTCAAGCTCAGTAGATGAGATTGTTAAACTTTTCTTCCTCTCAAGCAAAACTAAGTGTTGAAGTGACAACATATAACCCTTACCTCCAAAAAGGTATCTAGAAAGATGCACTCTGGGTAAACAGAAGGAAACAAGTAACACCATGAACATCATCCATATTGATATTATCAAGAAAAAAATTCCATTTAACAAAATAAAAATTTTGACAGGAAAGCTTTTGAATTCATGCATGCTGCCCTGTTATCCCAGAGAACATCTCATAAATTTCAGCCAAGATTTCCCCAATGGAGCTTTTACTTATTAAATCCTTTTATTAAAATTAACAGCAAAGAAGCTAGTCATGTGAGGCCTGATAGAAGCAGTACAGTCTGTGATCAGGAAAATAGAAATCACCTAAGGAGTAAAGGGACTATTCACTATAAAAAAAAGAAGAGGCTAAATGTTTGGCAAGGTTTTTTTAATCTGTCCCTCTGGTGATTATTTTCTTCCTCCTTTCCAGTAAACTCCACCTTATTTATTTGCTCTCATGTAATTTTATAGTAACTTAAATTAATGCCTATAGATGTTCTAAATAACAGTCAAAGGCTATATACTCTACTGACATAGCCTTTAAGAACAGAGTCTCAAAGCCAGGGTCATCACCATGCTATGAAGAGACATCAAAGTAAAACTCATAGAAGAAGTGATGGAAAAGTTTTAGGTCAGGCCTGTATAATCTGCAGCCCACAGGTCACTTGTGATATGTGGAAGAATTTTGGGTGACCTGTGAAAAATGTAGAAGATGCTCTACATTTTTCACAGGCCACCCAACATCCTTCAGCATGTCACAAGTGGCCCATGGGCCAGGCCACAGGTTGTGCAGGTCTGCTTTAGGTAGCATCTTAGAATGGACTAAATCCAATGTTTGAGAACTAGCCTAGCGGAATAAATTATGCTGACCATGTGATGAGGAATTATTTAGCCATAGCAAGCCATGAAACAAAGGAAAATACAAGGTAGCCATCAATCTTTCACAAACCCCTCTTGCTTCTGCAATAATGAAGGGTGATGAAACCAGAAGAAAGAATGAAGTTTCAGCTAAATGGAAGACAGAATTAGTTTCAAAATACTCCAATGGCATCAAGAATCATAATTTCATGGAGCATTTGATCACCTTATATTGCAAAACTCACACTAAATACTTGTAAAAAAAAAATAGAACATCATGAAAATAGTTGGTTTGTGCACCAAAATCAGTTACAAAGGTTGAATAGCTAGAGAAATTGTACAAACAACCCAGGAAGACTTCCCAAATTAAATCAACATACTCTTTGATACTTAGCAATTTCAATTCAAAGGTGAGAATGGTCAAGAATGTTGAGTAACACAGTGTGGATGAGGAAGTAAGAATGATAGAGGCCAAAGAAGACTACACAGAACTCTCATTTCACAACCTTTGTTTCATGAATACTTTCTTTGAGGAAAGAACTGGTTTATACTAGACATAATGATCACCAAAAATACCACAAAAATGAAGTAAATTGATTTTTTTTTAAAGCAATCGGGGTTAAGTAACTTGCTCAAGGTCACATGGCCAGTTATTTCTGGGTGTGGTGCCAAGTATCTGCGCCCAAATTTGATCCCCAGGTCATCCCGACACTGGAGCCAGTGCGCTTACTTGCTGAGCCACCTGGCCTCCCCGTAAATTGATTTTTAACACAGGAAATTACTTGTCAATGATGCAGAAATCATCCCCAAATCAGCTGATTACACATACTCAGACTACCTATTCATAGTCAGACCACATACTCAGAAGGAAGGAGGAAGGGAGAAAGGAAAGAAGGAAGAAACCAGGGAGAAGGAAGGAAGGATGAAAGGAAGAAAAAACAGTAGAAAGAATAGTGAGAAAATATGTAGTAAACTCTTCAAACTCAATCTTGTGTTGTGAGTAATTGATATGGAAAAATTGATAATGGAGATTAGAAATAACATTGATATTATAATAATTCATATAGAAATTTAATTCAATGAACATAGCAAAAGAGCCTGACTACACTGTCCTCTTTTTTCCAATCTCAACTCCTTATTGAATCAGTTCAACTCTACTGTCATTCCAACTCATATCTATTATCATTCCTACTCTCTTTAATCATCAATCAATAAATATATTTATTATCTCCTACTAACAGTTACTGTACTAAGAAGAAACTTACATTCTAATCACTCTCTATTGGTTTCTTCCCTGTTACCTACAAATCACACTTATATCTTCCTCATCTTAAAAAAAAAAAAAACTTGTTGGACTCCAGCACCCCTGCTAACTATTGACCAAATCTTCTCTTCTGCTTCCCATTCAAACTGCTCAAAAATTCCTATGAACTTGTTTTCCAAACTTCTCTCCTTCTTAACCCTCTGCCATGTGGCTAATACTCAACTGAAACTTCTCTCTCCGAAGTTATCTAGAGTTCTAATTTTAAATCTAGTGCCTTTTTCCACTACATCACAGAGAAGAATTGTAAAGCACAAATTTTGCAAACATCACATGTTACTCTGAAGTTTTCCATCTTTGATGCTTATAGTATTTCAATATTATTTAAAGGACACATAATTGTTTTGCTAGCAGAAGCCAGGCTGCCCAGGTGGTATGCCTTGCTCTTTCTCTTGCCCTTGAAGGTGTAGACTAATTCTTCCAATGTCATAAAAATCATTCTTTCCTATTCAGTTCATTGCACAGGGAATTTTAATCTCCAATGGCTATCCAAGATATAAATATTGGTAGATTGAATCATTAGGGTAAAGAAATGCCTTTGATATATGTATATGACATTTTTACTTTTATATAAATGAAGAAGTAGGCATATGGGTAAGTATTTTCTCTCTTGATTTCATTTTTCTTATATTGATACTGCCAATGATTTTTTTCCCATTTGGTACCTTCTTCTCTTTCAAATACTTTAAAATCTATTACACATCATCTATAAAAATGAGTGTAATGAGAAACTGTAGAAACTACCTCATAGGGGTGCTTTGAGATGCAAATGAGTTAATGTATACAAGGTACTTTGTAAAATTCTAAAGCATTATAAAAATGGGAGCTATTATTAGATTCTCTAAAAATCTAGTTAGCTCAGGATTTAATGATTCAAGTGAACAGACTCTCATAATTCCATTGTATATCTTCCACAGTCTAATAACTATTATCTTCTGCCTTTTTGCCCCTCTGAGCCTTAATTTCCATTTAAGCTATGTCTACATGCCAAATTAATCCATGTTTATAGCCAAATACCCTTACTTAACTTGATCCCATTGGTTTTAGATACTGTGCTTTATCTTCCATTAAAGTCCCACCCAATTCTTCACTGTGGCATAGAAATCTCAAAGGTTTTGCCAGAAAAGAATGAGGGCTCTAATGGGTCCTATCCATGGTGGACAGGATTTCAATGTGAGTCTAGTGGCAAACTACTCTCTGAAAACCAGCCTTACTTAAGTTTTGAGAGTCTAATTATCAAAAGGTCAGATAATAAGTAGATTTTTTTGGATAAATATATTAAACTTTCTGTTAAGGCATCAAAGAGTTGCAATCTTTGTAAGCAGAAGAAATACCCACTTTGGTAAAAATAGCACATCATTATGAGATTAAGTATTCTTTGTGCCATCAAACTATACATAGATGTTCATGTATGCATGCATATGTGGAATGCATTGTATGCATATATCAATACTGCATTACAGTCATGTAGATGACGTATTTAGAGAGTATGCCTTCAGGGACATAAGTCTGAGGCTTTCTTAAGATTGTCTACCAGGAGTAATAACATTTGTGCATTGATTAGGCATGCTCTCATAGTCATGGTAATCAAATTTCCTGCTTCAAGGCTAAGTTTAACACTGCAGGGAAGGAATTCATACTTTTTTCAACTCTTTTGCATAAATTTGCAAAACTTCCTGGGCAGGATATGACTCTGTCATTTCTGTCAATGTCTCCTCTCCATCAAAGACCTTCTATAATGGTCATTCCCAGAGGGAGATGAATAATATACTAGACTGACAAATGCAGCATGAAAAATCATCCATGTAATAGACTGACACAAAATGTCTGCCCAACAATAGGTATCAAGACCTACTGATCACTTTGTTGCATGTTAGCAAAGATTAGAGGCATAGTTACTGTTCAGGAAAGGCTAATATTTGAAAATCCCAAAATAAAATAAAAATATTTTCCACATTTACTATTTCCATATTCTATGGATCATCTAATTCTTATTTTCTCCCTACTTCCAACTCAAAATAGACAAACTAACTCTTCTATTTTCTAAGAAATTTTCAAACTGACCAACTTATCATATTTGAATTTATTTTTTCCTTGTTTAGATGAAGGCGAAATTCACAACCATGTTTTCTCTATGTGAACTAAAACTTCGAAGGGGAAAACTAAAACAGTAACAATGGAAATATAACATAGGAACTATCTTTGACAAATATTAACCTGATGCCAGCCTTAATAGCTGGTATCACCAAGCAGAACATTTCCTGTGTGTTCAGGGAGCAGCACCATGTCAGTGACAAGAGGGGATGGGCAACCTGGGAGGGAAGTTAGTGACCAATGGGGAGAAGTAGAGCAGCAAGCCTTTGCAAATCAATTTCATTCTCTTGGATGTGGAGCATGAAGTGATATTTCATAGCAATCTTCAGAGACAGGCTTAGATAGCAGCAGGGGATCCAAACTATCATTCCCTTGGCTCAGATTGTCCAGAACTCAAATATGCACATTAGTGTATCAGGTAGTCTTCAGAGAAGAAAGATACAATGACTGCTCAAAAGACATAAATCATCACTGTTGATTGGGAAAATTTTTCACTCCTTTCCAGACCTTACCCATCTCATATGCACCCTGGAAATATAACCCTCAGTCAGAAAATTCCTACCAACTACTGGTTTGGGGTATGACTGCAGATATTGTCTATGTATAATGCTAAATATGTTAAATTCTGTTAAACTATGTTAAATATAGAAAACAATTGTTTGTGACTAAACAAATGATATCTCTTTCTACTAGGGAAGATCAAGTAGTTATAAAATTAGATGACATTAACTTCCACTGTGTTTTGTGGAAGTTCCCATGCACACACACACATACCTTTTTTTTTAACCTTTTAATCCAAACATTAAAACAAACATTCAGGTCTGTTAGAGACAGACAAAAACTTTTCACATGGGTAGAATCTAGATACCAAAAGAGACATAGATATCTCAAGTAGCCAGAAAAGTAAATTTTAACTGGATGAAGAAAAAGAAAGGCAAATTGTTTCTCCAGAGAATGAAGATCTTTCAGGGATACAAGCAAAGAGATTATGTACTCAAAAAAAGGGTGGATGCAAGAATTCAGTTCATTTCAGTAAATATTTTCAAGGGTCAACTCTGAATAAGTAATGGGAATAGAAAAACAAAAATTAAATATTTCCTGACTTCAAGAAGCTTACATCCTACTACAGGAAGAAAATAGAGCTTTTAGAGAGATCCTGGGTGATTTGTAGTTGGCCCAAATCTGCATATGAAAGGCAGGAATTTAGAATAAAGGCTTTGAGTTAGGTAAAAATATTCTCTCATTTGATCATCTCTACTTTTCTTTTCCTTGCCTACCTTAACCTTTAAATTTGCATGACATGTTATTCTGTCCTCTGGCTTTCCAGAAGACAGAAACAGGTTCATAGGACCTTAAAGAGTTTGGAGGTAGATGTCAACCCACAGATTATTTTGAATCAATAGGAATCATTTGTAAAATGGACTGCCCTAAGATTGTAACATAAATATCCACTTTTATAACTGAGGAGTATGAATCATACTTGTCTTGCAAGCCAAACCAAGTTAGCATCTGCTATCTTAAGATGCCTGACACAGATGTTGCAATCCATCCTTCTTTCCAAACCTCCCCATTTCTGTTAAGGGCATTATCATCCTTTCAATTACCCAATTTGGCAAACGAAGATCCTTGACTTTTCATCTTTTCATCCTCCTACATCCCACATAAACAGTTGCCATATGTTGTCAATTCTTTCCCTATGTTCTCTTACAACTACCTCCTTCTCTCCACTTATCAACTTAGCTCCTCTCCCTCAATATGTTTCACTTAGACTTTTGAAATAGCCTCCTGTCTGATCTCTTCTACCAAGTTTCTCCTCTCCAATCCACTCTGCACATAGCTGCTGAAATGAGATACTTGACACACAAATTTCATTGTCACTCCTATGCTCAACAAACTCCAGTGACTCACTACTACCCCTAGGATCAAATATAATCTCTGTTTGTTCATTTAAAAGCCTTCACAACAATGACTCCAACCTGTCTTTCCATGCTCCTCATAACTTTATTATCAGACTTCTCTTCATATGTCCTTCAATTCAGTTAAATTTGCCGTCTTGTTCCTCACACACACAATCCTCCCAACTCCTAACTGCCCCCCCCCCATACCTAGAATGTACTCTCTCCTCACATCTATTTCCAGAACTCCTAATATTCTTTAAAGCCTTGCTCAGGTCCTACTTCCTATATGTGCCTGCTCTGATTTCCTGACTTGTCAGTGACTTCTCCCTCCAAAACTAACCTCATTTGAATATATTTGAGGGATGTAAGGACACTGACAACAGGAACTGTTTCCCTTCTGTCTTTCTATTCTCAAAATGTGATATAGTAAAGGACATAGAGTAGATACTTAGATGCTTGCTAATTGCTTCATCATCAATCTCAAAATATCTGTATCTTACCTTTGGATAGAAGGTTGAACTAAGGCCACTTTCAAGTTTTATATACTATGATTCTAGATATAGTTTGTATCCTAGATAACTTCATTATCTGTACTAGTTTCTTTTTTACTCAAGAATGGTCTAAAATATGCTGTAGTAAAAACAAATAGCTATTCTACTATGGAGAGAGAAGAAGAAGAGATAATGTGATTGTTGAAAAGAGACTGCCAGTTCCATCACTTAAGTGCTGTGTGATCCCGGACAAACTAGTTGACTTTTAGTTTTGGTTTACTCTCTATAAAAACTATCATAGCATCACAGAATTAGAACTTTAAGGGATCCTAGAGATCATTGTCTGAACCCCTAATTTTACAGATAAAGTAACTTTCCGGACATCATTTAACTATTAGTGGGTTAAGCCAGGATTTGAACTCATGTCCTATGGTTTTAAATTGAGTTCTCAACTTGTAAGGATATTGTGAGGAAAGCACTTCATAAATCATAAAGAACTACCAAAAAAAGATATGGTGTTTCTGTTGTTATTGTGCCTTATGACCTGGGGTGGGAGTAACACATTCAGAGTCAGCAGTCACTATAACCTACCAGGGAGTAAAGAGAGACCATAGAGAGCATGAGGCACAAGCCCAGTGAGGCTGAGAGCCAGGAGAGCACTGGAGTCAGACCGAACCAGCGCAGGAGGGTAGACTGATAACTGTTCATTATGAGTATTTACACTACAAAAATCAACAAACAAGGGTTTGATTTCTTATTTTTTGATCGTCTATATCGGCTGTACTGTTTTTGTAGGGCCAGTGAGCTAAGAATTTTTTTAACATTTTAAAATACAATAAAACTTTATTTAAAAATATATTTTAAAATGTCCTTTTAGCTCTCTGGTCTTATAGAAACAGACAGCTGTCCAGATCTGGCCCTATGGGCCAACCTCAAGTTTGCCTGCATCTGGCTGGAGCTTAAGAAAGTGATGATGGGGCGGCTAGGTGGTGCAGTGAATAGAGCACTGGCCCTGGAGTGAGGAAGACCAATCCAGCCTCTCTGACACTTAACACAAAAACTAGCCCTGTGACCTTGGGCAAGTCACTTAACCCTAATTGCCCTCCCAAAAGCAAAATAATAAGAAAGTGATGAGGAAGATGCATTTTTCCTAAAGAGCCAATTGTTAAACATTCACCAGCATACTCCAGAAAATGTAAACATTCCAGGGACAAAATATCCTGTGTACCTTGAAATTCTTCATTTCAGAGGTTGAGACAGGAAGGAGAGTGATGGGTCCCGACTGGGTTCCACTGCTGAGGCCCTGCCCTGGCGTGGGCTGGTAAGCGCAGGCGTAGAGCCAACAGGCGGGCCTTGGTCTGGCCTTTGCCTTGGGGGCTTCAGGGCTCCAGAGCTGAGGGGCGGGAGTAGGCCGCCACCCAAGCCGAGCACAGGACCACAGGTCACAAAGGACCCAAATCTAACATGAACCTGCTTGTGTCTCTCTTGAGGCAAGACAATGCAAAAGATATGTGTGTAATCCAGGTTTCTGCAGAACTGAAATATACGGATTACTTTGTGGTTGTGAGTAGAACCCCGCCGGGGACAACTACAGGCTACAGCCCTGTATGTAGTGAAGACGCCTCAGTTCCTGAAATCCCAGATTGCGGCTTCCGCTCGCGCGGAAGGGAAGGATGCGGGCGATTGGCAGCGTGCGGATCCTGTCAGCGTGGTGATTCATTTGGTGCTTCCAGGGACCCGACGAACCTGTGAATTGGAAAAGTTATGGACTCTGGGCGCTTAGCACGATCAGTTAGCTCAGATCGCACCAGAGTCACTGCCGGCAGGCTTCACTTGGATTTCCACCAGGAGGGGAGCCTCCAGGGCTCCTCCTTTAGAGGCCGAGAAAGAACAAGGTAAGCGTTTGAAGCAACTAGAATTGGGCAGTGTTACTGCGGGGTTTTGTTTGGATCTGCTTGTGTATGGAGACAGTGAAGCTTCTGAGTCCTTTCTGAAAGCTCTGCTGGTCGCTGCTCAGTGCCCAACACACTCTCACATGCACATGATATGGAAAACATAGGAAGCTTTGGAAAATGAGCCTCAGCAACACTTTAGGGTCTTTCAGACAAGTTACCTCAAACCAGAAGCCCTGCCAAATCCCAGGAGGAGCTGATTTATGCATCTAACCGAACTTGCTTCAACATTTCTCCTGGTCCCTTATCAGAGCCTGGTGGAGTCATTTGCCTTGCCTGTCTTGACTTCTCACCTGAGGAAGAGGTGCTTCTTGTCTCGTTTAAAGAACTCTCTTTTCCGCTTGCATGTTTCGTATAGTACAGAAATGTCCTTTTGTTTAGGGAATGACTTACATGGGGATCATCTAAAATGGGTCTTTATTTTTATTTATGCAGAGAGAAGAAAACCTCCACGTGAAAAATAGGCAGCTCAGCTTATGGACTGTTTATTTGGCCTTGATATAACGTGAAATTAAAAAAAAATTAACAACAAAAAATAAGAAGTAGTCTTTGAGCTCATCTACTCCATATCTTCATTTTATACAAACCAAGGTTCAGCAAAATTTTGTTTTGCCCAATACCCCATAGGTAGTAAATAGTCAAGCCAGATTTGCTTACTTTAAATCTGGTGCTGTTTTTGCTAGAGCATGGCGATTTAAAAAACACAAGGATAGGCATCGTTTTAAAAACCTATGAGTGCTATAGTACACTGTTATTCCACCCTTCATACTGAAGATAAATCTCTTATTAAAAGAAACCCTAAAATTTAATTTTTGCACTAAGCCCATATGTATTGCCTTTATCTTGTCAGCAGGAATCTATAACCTTGAGAAATGAAGTGATGTATCTAAGGTCAAAGAGCTCCAAATAAAACTCACATCCCCTGAAACTTACTCTAAAGATCTTCCCACCAGGCCAGGCACTTGCTCACTAATAACACCGTCAGTAGTAAGAACGTATTTTAAATAACATTCAAAAAAAGCAGATCTTACATAAAACTCAAGCCAATACCATCTGGAACAAAGAATAAAATAGATTAACATTATTATTAATTGTATGTATTAATTTTCTAGGAAAATTGCAAATTGGAAGTGCTCATTCTCTTCTAAATAGAATTTAGTATATCCATACTGTGAAGTTGCTTCATTTCTTCCTGATTCTTTCATCTTAGTTTTCTGAAGAACATCGTGAAATATGACAGGTGCTGAATTCTAGAGTTAAAAAGCTTGATATTGAGGATTTTTTTTAAGGAGAGAAAGGAATGAATGAGGAAACTCCTCCAGCTATACTCTATCCAGTCATCATTATGTTATAAAGTCAATCAAAGAAAAGGGTCAACTATTCCAATACCCTTATCCAAGAAAACATAAGAGCATGATAGCAAGACCCTCTTTTAGTCTCCTTGCAAATTGTTTAATTACTTGACTAACAGAATGAAAGCAAGATTCTTCTACAAGTATTTCAATTCCATATGTGTATATATGAACATATATGTATGTGTACATATCTACATACAGCCGTGTGTATCTGTGTGTATATTTGCATTGGTAATGCCACCTGGTTTTGTATCAGATAGAGAAGAAGACAGCATCTCTATCTTGAGGTGTTTCCAATCTGGTTAAAGTAGACAAAACAATTCAGACATAAAAATGCCATCTGAGAAGAACATTGAATCTCAAAAAAGTTCAAGGCTATCTATAACATCATTAACCATAATATCACATAGATGGCAACCAAGGAAAGCACAATTCCTTTTTTGCTAACCTTGACAACTCCTATACAGAGGCCAATATTTAAATTGTCTACCCATCACCTTGATTTGACTCATGATTTTTCCCAACCTAAAATATTTTGCATCAGCAATTCAAATAAATTAAAATACTTTCTCTGGCTTATTGCTATTTTCTTATAGTTGCTTGATGTTTCAGGACTAAGAATAAATGAAATCATCAATAAAGACAAAAAAATTGAAAAAAATGAAATCACGTAAGCAAGTACTTCAACATTTGCCAAGTCACCCACAAAGAGGAGTTTCATGGCATTACTCCTAGGTTTTGATACACTCACCTGGTATGAGCTCTAACATAGTCTCAGGTCTTTGGGTAAATTGATGAGACATAGTTTGGTCAATATAAAGTGTGAGATGGTATAGTGGCATGAGATTCAATGTAGGCTTATCTATCAGAGAAGTTGGCTGCACTCTGACCAAGCTGTGTAAAGCCAATGATAATAATTATTAAGGTGAATTATATTCCATGTCATAGAGCACCATGATTAATCAAAGGGCCATAATTAGCCCTTACCTTATAATGTCCTACATTATTCTCCATAGAATGAGAAGATATATCTTCATTGGGTCATAGGCATATTCCATTTCCATGATACATGTACTTATAGAATCTTTTAATGTGATGGAGGGAGCACTCTTCCCATCCCCTCTCCCATAAAAGAAAAAAATATATATTTTCTACTGCTTTGAACCCAACATCTTACATCATAAATGGAAATACATAATCTATTTCACATATTCCCAATAAATTGCCATTCCAAACATGGAATCCTCTATCAGGAATAAAATTATGAGGTTCGGGGTGGAGCCAAGATGGCAGAGTAGAAGCAGCAACTCAGCCAAATTCTCCCAACATCTGCCTCCAAAGAACTCTGAAGTAATGTATCAAATGAAATTCTGGAGTGGCATAGCCAATAAAAGGGTAAAATGAGACATTTTTCTAGCCCAAGATAACTTAGAAGGTTGAAAAGAATATATAACTCCAGGGTAGAAGCAGGCCCAGGAACATCAGCAAGACCTCAGAGGCAGCTGTGAGAGCAGCAGTAGCAGCAATGTCAGAAACTATCAGTCCAGAGAAATTCCAGGGCAGAAAAACAGCACTAGTGCTTATGACTGCAGGGGAACATGGGCCCTTCCTGGACAGGATAAGAGTACAAAACAAGAGAACAATGACCAAACTTCTCCCCAGGTCACACCACCTTGGAAGCATGGGAAACCTAAAGATCTCCAGGACTAGCACTGAAAACAGTTTGAGACACTGCCCCTTTACCCAGGTGAGAAGAGCCCAAGTTTAAAATAAAGTTCAAAGTCAAGAAACAGACTAGAAAAATTAGAAAACAACAAAAAAGAACACAAAAAGATATGAAAGTAGAAGAAAAGATTAAGACACAAACTCAGAAGAACACAACAACATGAAAACAGTAATAGGCAAAGCGTCAAAGAAAAATCTAAATTGGCCACAAGCCAAATAAGAAGTCCTGGAGGAGGGGCAGCTAGGTGGTGCAGTGAATAGAGCACAAGCCCTGGAGTCAGGAGGACCTGAGTTCAAATCCAGATTCAGACACTTAACATAAACACTAGCGGTGTGATCTTGAGCAAGTAACTTAACCCCAATTTCCCTACCTTCCCCCCGCCAAAAATAAAAAAAAAAGTCTTTAAAAAGTAGAATTGGTCAAATGAAAAAAGAGGTACAAAAGCTCACTGAACAAAAATGATTCCTTAAAAGTTAGAATTGATCAAGGGGAAGCTAATGATTCCATGAAGCCTCAAGAAACAAAGTCAAAAAAATTAGAAATAGAAGGAAATGTGAAATATCTCATCAGAAAAACAACTGAAATAGATGGAGGAGAGATCATTTAGGAATTATTGGGCTATCTAAAAGCCATGATCAAGAAAAGAGCCTAGACATCATATTTCAAGAAATTATAAAACTACCCTGATATCTTAGAAAAATAATTGAAAAAAAAATCCACTGATCATCTGAAAGCAATTCCAAAATGAACAATCCCAAGAATACTACAGTCAGATACCAGAGCATTCTGGTCAAGTAGAAAGTATTAGAAGCAACCAGAAAGAAGGTAACCTTTCAAATATCATAGAGCCACAGTCAGAATCACACAAAACATAGGAACTTCCTTGTTAAGGGAATAAAGGGCTTAGAATATGATTTTCTGGAAGGCAAAGGAGTTAGGATTAGAACAGGAATCACCTACTCACTAAATCTGAATATAATACTAGAGGAGCGAAGAGAAATGGATGTTTAATGAAATAGAAGACTTTCAAGCTTTCCTGATAAAAAGACCACATTTGAATAGAAAATGTGGCATTGAAGCACAAGATTCAAGAGAAGCCTAAAAAGGTAAATATAAAAAAAATCATAAGATTGAACTATGTATATTTCTTTATGGGAAGATGATATATGTAACTCCTAAGAACTTTATCATTATTAGGGAAGTAGTAGTCTACATAGAGGGCACAGGTGTGAGTCAATTATATGAAGAAGGAATAGGAGGAGGGGGAGGAGGAGGACATGGAAGGAAGGAAGGAAGGAAGGAAGGAAGGAAGGAAGGAAGGAAGGA
>NW_027186473.1:26069687-26070417 GCF_028583685.1 Petaurus breviceps papuanus
AAGGAAGGAAGGAAGGAAGGAAGGAAGGAAGGAAGGAAGGAAGGAAGCAAGCTCCAGGACAGGAAAGTGTGCTTATGGTCACTCACAGACTGGAGCACAGTCCAGGAGAGTAATAAACATCTCTTGTTAGATCATATCACTTTGGAATAAGTATCTATAAAAATAGCTTCACAAAATCTCTGAAGCTTGTGACAATGGCTCCACCTCGGAAGCAGATCCCTACCTCAACAAAGAGTTAAAAGTCAAGTAATAGGCTGGGGACATGAATGAATGACAGAAAAAAAACGCCAACTGTAGAAAGTTACTATGGTGACAAGGAAGATCAAAACACACAAAAGAAAACAATAAAGTCAGGGCTCCTACATCCAAAGCCTCCAAGAAATGAATTGGTCTGAAACCATTGAAGAGCTCAAAAAGTATTTTGAAAACCAAGTAAGAGAGATAGAGGAAAAATTGGCAAGAGAAATGAGAGTGATGCAAGAAAATCATGAAAAAACTAGTCAACGGCTTGGTAAAGGAGACCCCCAAAATATATTGAAGAAAATAACACCTTAAAACCACACTAGAGGGACAACTAGGTAATGTAGTGAATAGAGCACTAGCCCTGGATTCAGGAGGACTTGTGTTCAAATCCAGTCTCAGACACTTGACACTTAACTAGCTATGTGACCTTGGGCAAGTCACTTAACCCCAATTGCTTTGCCTTACCAACCTCAAAAAAAAAAAAAAA
>NW_027186473.1:26070817-26087071 GCF_028583685.1 Petaurus breviceps papuanus
TGTGCTTATGGTCACTCACAGACTGGAGCACAGTCCAGGAGAGTAATAAACATCTCTTGTTAGATCATATCACTTTGGAATAAGTATCTATAAAAATAGCTTCACAAAATCTCTGAAGCTTGTGACAATGGCTCCACCTCGGAAGCAGATCCCTACCTCAACAAAGAGTTAAAAGTCAAGTAATAGGCTGGGGACATGAATGAATGACAGAAAAAAAACGCCAACTGTAGAAAGTTACTATGGTGACAAGGAAGATCAAAACACACAAAAGAAAACAATAAAGTCAGGGCTCCTACATCCAAAGCCTCCAAGAAATGAATTGGTCTGAAACCATTGAAGAGCTCAAAAAGTATTTTGAAAACCAAGTAAGAGAGATAGAGGAAAAATTGGCAAGAGAAATGAGAGTGATGCAAGAAAATCATGAAAAAACTAGTCAACGGCTTGGTAAAGGAGACCCCCAAAATATATTGAAGAAAATAACACCTTAAAACCACACTAGAGGGACAACTAGGTAATGTAGTGAATAGAGCACTAGCCCTGGATTCAGGAGGACTTGTGTTCAAATCCAGTCTCAGACACTTGACACTTAACTAGCTATGTGACCTTGGGCAAGTCACTTAACCCCAATTGCTTTGCCTTACCAACCTAAAAAAAAAAAAAAAAAGCCAGACTACACCAGAGATGGGGAACCTGTGGCCTTGAGGCTTCTAGGTTCTTGAGTACCTATCTTTGACTGAATCCAAAATTCACAGAATAAATACCCTTAATAAAAGAATTTGTTCTATGAAACTTGGACTCAATCAAAAGGGTTACACCCAAGGATTTAAAGGCCACATGTGGCATCAAGACCACAGATTCTTCACCCCTAACAAAAAGTCAATGAGGAGAAGAATGCCTTGAAAAGCAAAATTGGCCAAATGGAAAAGGAGGTATAAAAATTCAGTGAATAAAATAATTCCTTAAAAATTAGAACTGAACAAATGGAATCTAGTGACTTTATGAGAAATCAAGAGACATACAAAAAAAAGAAACCAAAAAAATGGGGAAAAAATTGAAGACAGTGTGAAATATCTCTTTGGAAAAAAAAAACTGACCTGGAAAATAGATCTAGGAGAAAGAATTTTAAAATTATTGGACTAACTGAAAGTCATGATAAAAAAAAAGAGCCTAGACATCACCTTTCAATAAATTATCAAGGAAGACTGCCCTGATATTCTAGAACCAAAAGGTAAAATAGAAATTGAAAGAATCCACTTATCCTTCCCAAAAGAGATCCCAAAAGGAAAACTCCCAGGGATATTATAGGAGAAAATATTGCAAGCAGTTCAGAAAGAAAGAATTCAAGTATCATAGAGCCACAGTCAGGGTAACACAAGATTTAGCAGCTTCTACATTAAAGGTTTAGAGGACTTGGAAAAAAAAGTCAACCAATTAGAAAAGGAGATCCAGAATCTTAAGAAAGAAAATGACTCCTTGAAAATCAGAGTTGGGCAAGGGGAAACCAGTAAAGTTATAGGAGATGAAGAAATTTAAAAAGCAAAAATATAAAGGATTAAAAAGTAGAAGAGAATGTGAAACATCTCATAAGAAAAAAAAACTGGATCTGGAGAACAGATCAAGAAGAGAAAACATAAGAATAAGTGGACTAGCTGAAAGTTCAAGAAATAATTAAATTGTCCTGAACCATTAGAATAAGAGGGGGAAGTAGAAATAGAAAAAAGAAATCCACAGATCACCACTTGAAAGAGATCCTAGGAGGAAAACTCACAGGAACATTATAGTTAAATTTTAAAACTCCCAGATCAAAGAAAAAAGATTGTGAGCAACAAGAAAAAAAACAATTTACATATGATGCTACCACAATTAGAATCACATAAGACCCAGCATTGGCAACAGTAAAAGATCACAGGTCTTGGAACAGTATATATCGAAGAACAAAAAAACTGAACCTCCAGCCAAAAATTTCATACCCAGCAAAGCTAAGCATAATTCTGCATGGAAAAAAAATGGATATCTGATCAACTATCAGATTTTCAGGACTGTGTTAAAAAAAAAAAAAAGGAAAAGAAAAAAGAACAACCTTGAACTCAATAGAAAATTTGACATACAAGAGCCAAGAGAAATATGAGGTACATGCCAATGACCAATTACAAGGCACTAAATAATGATAGAATGTTTACCTTTTATGTACAGAAAATGTAAAACCTATGTCTAATATTGTTACTAATAATTACATAGTGTATAAGAAAGATTGGGGTAGACCTGAGTCTGATATGACTTTAAAAGCTAAAACCATTCAAGAACAACTAAAAGAGTAATTATCTTATACAAATAAGATGCAAGAAGAAGACCCAATACATAGGAATTAGATGGGGATGGGAGGGAGGTGGTTATTAGTTCTAGAAACCTACTTTCATTGGGAATGGGTTTAAAAGAGGAAAATACATATACATCTAGAAAAGTATAAAAGTCTTCTAAATTTAAAAAAGAAATAAAATTCTAAGGTAATAGGGAGCAGGGAGAGGATCAAGGAGGGATACTTAGAGGGGAGGGTGATGGAATAAGTTAAAAAAGGGATATAGAAGGGCCTTAAATTTAGGGAATAGCAGGAGCGGCCAGGTGGCTCAGCGAGTAAGAGCACCGGCCCCAGTGTTAGGATGACCTGGGGATCAAATCTGGGCTCAGATACTTAGCATCACACCCAGAAATAACTGGTCGTGTAACGTTGAGCAAGTTACTTAACCCCAATTGCTTTAAAAAAAAGAAACTTAGGGGAAAGGGAGGATAAGGGAGGGAGCTTTAAGGGGAAGGGAGATTGAATAAAATAAAGGAGTGCACAAAAGGGTGTTTATATTTAGGGGAATAGGCAGACAAGGGTGGAATTGTTGGAGTAGGTGTAGATTAAGTAATAGAAGGACAAGGTAGCAGGTAGGAGAGATAGGAAAAAAAGAGATAAGAACAAACATAAAAACACCACTAGGAGTAGAATCTTTTAGGGAAAGTATATGTGTATATATGTATGTGCATATTTGTATACATGTATGTAGATATCATTACCTATATATAAATATAACTATGCTCAATTGAAACCTTGGGGTAGCAGGTAGGGGGGAAGGAATGGTGGGAAAAGAACAAAGTTAAAAGTGTACAGTATAGAATAAAAGAAAACATACAAGGAAGCAAAGACGGACAGCTTTAGATATAACTTACAATATTTAATATATAGGCATTCTTGAAATAAGTTATTGCTATATATTCTGAATCCTCTCCTATGCTCTGCTGTGCACATCATTTTTTTTCTTTCCTTATTTTATATATAAATTTAAATTTTAAGTTTATAATATTTATTTTTATTTTCTTATGTATTTAAGTTTTAGTATTTGTCTAAAATAAAAAATCTTTTAAATTAAAAAATAGAAATGATAAGCAGAATGCATTCAGAAAAACCTGGAAAGACTTGCATGAGCTGATGCAAAGCAAAATGTATTGTGCACAGAATAACAGTGATATTGTAAGATGATCAGCTGTGAATGACTTAGCTATTCTTAGCAATACAACAATCCAAGACAATTCTGAAGCACTTATGATGAAACATGCTCTCCATCCACAGAAAAAGAACTGATGGTGTCTCAATACATATTGAAACATACTTTTTTTTTACTTTATTTTTCTTGAGGGTTTGGTTTTGGGTTGGGGGGGGTTTCTGGGGGGAGAGGGCTATGTTTTCTTTCACAATATGACTATTATGGAAATGTTTTATATGACTTCACATGCATAACTTATATTGAATTGTTTGCCTTCTCAATGGGGAAGAAGTGAGGAAGGGAGAGAAGTTAGAACTCGAAGTTTTAAAACTGAATGTTAAAAAAAATTGTTTTTACATGTAACTGAGGGAAAATAAAATAATTTTTTTTTAAATTTAAACAGTAAACATGAATGGGATAAACTCACACATAAAATGGAAGTGAATAGCAGAATGAATTATAAACCAGAATCCATCAACATGCTATATTTAAGAAACACACTTGATAAAGAGAGGCACAGAGTTAAAATAAGAGGCAGGAATAGAATCTTTTATTCTTTGATTGAAGTAAAAACAGCAGGAGTAGCAATATGATCTCAGATAAAGCAAAAACAAAAATAGACCTAATTAAAAGAGATAAACAGGGAAACTATATCTTGCTAAAAAGGCACCATAGAAAATAAAGTAATATTAATAATAACCACATATGCACAAAAGAACAAAGCACCCACATTCTTTAAGGAAAGATTAAATAAACAGTAAAATGATACTTGTGAGGAACCTCACCTTTCCTAATTAAAAGAGATAAGCAGTGAAAGTACATCTTGCTAAAAGGTACCATAAACAATGAAGTTATATCAATACTAAACATATATGTACCAAATGGTGGAGCAACCAAATTTTCAAAGGCACAAAACCCAATTTAGCCAAAATTAGAAAGAAAAGGAAAAAATTGCAGGAAATTTTATAAAAATTCCTCTAAAAAAGTCTCTTTTCTCAAAGAATTCAGTCAAATTTATAAAAATCAAAGCCATTGTTCCTCAGCTCATTAATGGTCAAAGGAAATAAACAGGCAGTTTTCATAAGAAGAAATATGTTATCTATATTGTTGTTCAGTCATTTCCTTTGTACCCTGACTCTTTGTAACCCCATTTTGGGGTTTTGTTGACAAAGATACTGGAGTGGTTGGCTGTTTTCCTTCTCTAGCTTATTTTACAAATGAGGAAACTGAGGCAAACAGTATTAAATGATTTGCCTGGGTTACACAGTTACTAAGTTTTTGAGACTGGACTTGAATTCATGAAGATGAGTCTTCCTGATTCCAAACCCAGTTCTCTATCTACTGTATCACCTAGCTGCCCAAGTTATCTAGTCATGTCAGAAAAATACTCTAAATCACTATTAATTAGAGAAATTCAAATTCAATGAACTCTTGAGGTACCATCTAACACATATCAGATTAGATTTCATGACAAAAGAAAAATGATGAATTATGGAAAGGATACAGAAAAATAGGGACACCATTGAACTTGGTGGGATTGTAAACTGATCCAACTATTCTGAAAAACTTGGAACTATGCCCAAAGAGTTATAAAACTCTGTATACCCTTTTGACCCTCAAAGAATTCAAAGAAAAAGAAAATGGACATATATATATATATATATATATATATATATATATAAATATATAGTCAGCTCTTTTTTTCGTGGCAAAGAATTGGAAATTGAGGAGATTCCCATCAATTGGGGAATACTAAACAAGTTGTGGCACATGATTGTGATGGAAAACCATGTGCTTTACGAAATGATGAGCAGGGGGCGGCTAGGTGGTGCAGTGAGTAAAGCACCGGCCCCTGAGTCAGGAGGACCCGAGTTCGGTTCCAGCCTCAGACATTTAACACCCACACAAAAAAAAACTAGCCATGTAACCTTGGGCAAATTACTTAACCCCAATTGCCCTCCAAAAGGCAAAAAAAAAATGATGAGTAGGATGTTTTCAAAAAAATCTGGGAAGACTTATATGAACTGATGACTACAGTAAGCAGAATCAGGACAACACTGTGCACAATAACTGCAATATTGTAACAATGACCAACTGTGAAAGATTTCACTCAATGATAAATTCCAAAGGACCCATAATGAAAAATAGTATCCTCCTCCAGAAAAAAAAAACAGATGAACTCTAAGGACAAATTGAAATACAAGTTTTCACTTTCTTAATTTTTCTTGCAACATGGCTAATATGGAAATATGTTTTGTATCATTTTACAGGTATAATTGACATTTTGTTTGCCTTCGCAAGAAGGACTGGAGGGAGAGAAAGAATTTGGAACTCAAAAATTTTTGCACAAAGCTTTAAAAAATAATAAAATTTAAAATAAATATATGAAGTTTGCATTTTACCTTATGCATGAATTTCACATATCTAGGGAATCATCTATACTTACTGTGCAACTGACTCACAGAAACTGGAATATCCCTAATACAGATGTTAGACTATAAATATTATCTCCTCTTCCTTATCCTGCATTGAAGGCTCTGCATTGTATAGATGGAATTCAGAGTTCTTGGAGGCTGGGGCAGTGGATTATAGATTTGACTGGGTCCTTCCAATGACAGATAATAAGTTTCTTATCTAAGGAGCAAACAGTTAAATTCAAAAAGTCTCAAGACCATAAAGTGGTTCACTATGAGCCAAATTTCTTAGGGCTACAACAACTAATGGAGTTTTCTTTTAGATAGGGACTATCTAGGAATAATTTCCAATGTTTGGTGCAGTATGCTTTAAGCAGTAAGCATTTAATACTTGTTTCTTTTATTCTAGTCATAAGACTATCTACAATGATTAAATTATGAACTTTTTAAAGTAATTTTCTTTGGGGATTTTTTGTTCTTGGGGTTGGGGGAAAGAATTCCTGTAATTTAATTTATGTAGAGAACTCCTTTTTGTAAAAAACCTTGCCACTGCTGTAGATGATAAGTCCTGTCTATAATATATTATCTTAGACAGCCGCCTAAGGCATTAAGAAGATACTGCTAGCCCATGGTCACACAACTAGTACAAGTCAAAGCCTATACTTGAATCCAGGTAGTGTGACTCCAAATCTAACCCTCTTGCCATTACTTCATGCTGTTTCTCTTTAAGGTAGTTATGTATGTTCAAATGCTACTTCTCAAACAGCTATATTGGAATAAGGAAGGAAGGAAGGAAATGCCCCCTGGAAAACTACTTTCCTTAGCCCTTTAATGTTTTTAAATTTTGCATCATTTCAAAAAATTTATTAAATATGTTTAAATGATGCATTTTAAATTTAATAATTTATTGTAAACTTGTATTTTTTCTGCATTGAAATTTTGATGATGCAATAGTGCATCAAGTAACCATATAGTATTTCATTGTAAACAACTCATTATATGCACATATTCCTGTTGATGCATGCTGGACTTCTTAACAAAGGGCAGCATGCTCACCTGCCAACACTTGTTTATTAAGACCTGTCAGAGGACTTGACCACTGATCAATTACAACTTGCATTTTGTGTGTTTATTTGGAAAATTATATAATCACTATGACTTTAACTCTGTTACACAACAGATGAAACATGTACTCATGGTTTTTCAGATTTTTCTTATCTTCTTTCTTTATGCTTCCATCACCCCCTTTTTTATTTCAATACACCCCAGTTACACCTGAGGCTACTATTGCCCCCTGGATACTTCCAGGGCCACCCAGGGGGCAGTATCACTCATTTGGGGAGCCTTTGTTATATGAACTGTCTTTGCCTTTCTTAGTATCCACAGATCTCAGCCCAGTGTATAACACAGTTAGCACTTAAATGCTTGTTGATTGACTCGCCCAAGTTACCTGGATAGGAGAAAATAGCTTTGTAGGAAAGAATGATGAGTTTATGTGTTTATACATAGCTCATATATCTCTGTGAGGCACTCTGATAAATAGAAGCAAATTTTCACACAAGAGATTCAGGATCTGACAGTCTTAACATTAATTGATTCCAGAGAAAATAGTAAAAATAGATTATCATTCTCTTTGCTCATTATCTGTACTACACACTTCACCATTCTGCTCATGTTTCTCTTGAAGCTTTCTAGTTTATCAATACCTTTCTTAAAATGTGGCAACCCAGTGCAAAATACATTGGATTCATTACTTTCTGTAATCTGGAAACCGTACTATTAATAAAACCTGATACTTTCTTAGCTATTAAAAGTTAAATCATCTTATCTCATTGTTCTTGTGATACATATCTGTCATCCTTAACACAATACTTAGCATATAGGATAGGAATTGGACATACTCTTTTTTTTTTTTTTGCCTTTTAGAGGGCAATTGGGGTTAAGTAACTTGCCCAAGGTTACACGGTTACACGGCTAGTTTGTGTGTGTGTGTGTGTGTGTGTGTGTGTGTGTGTGTGTGTGTGTGTATGTTAAGTGTCTGAGGCCCAAACCAAACTCGGGTCCTCCTGACTCCGGGGTCGGTGCTTTACTCACTTGCCACCTAGCTGCCCCTGGACGTATTCTTTTAATGATATAGGGAGTTTGAAAGAAAATCCCCTCTTCCTATAAAGGTCAGCAGCTTTTTCTCGACTTATAGTCATAGGAAATTGGCTAAAGGACAGAGTGTTCAAATGACTTGCTCTATTTCATATAGCCAGCATGTGTCAGGAGCTGGACTCAAACCTAAGAATTCAAACTTTAGAGGCTGCCTCTTTAATCCTGCTACTCTTCCACATTGTGAATGGTAAGTGCTTAATATATGTTTATGAAAGAAAATGAAGCTACCTATAACAGCTGAGAAGCCTGGAGGGAATGAGAACTCAGGTATACAATAAGCTGAAAGTAGTATTGATTGCTACTCATTCCAGAAAAGGTTTGTTTAGATCCATATTAATTGCTGCTAAAGCCACTTCCAGGGATGCTAGCTACCTAATGACCACAGGAGGAGATTGCTACTGGGGAAGATGCTTCCTATTTCTACAGTAAGTAACCTTTCCTGTGTATGATATCCATCCTTGGCCATTATCTTTCTATGTGAGTCTGTGTATCTCATTTGGAGCTAGAGCTTTGGGCAGATCCTGATTCATGGAAGTCTGGTCTTGTTTTGTTCTTTAGGAAAGCTGGAATCTCTTGGTGGGAGCCATGTAGACAAGTCCAGGCAACAAGTTGTGACTATTAGTGACAGGAGCATTTCAGAAAAGCTCATCCAGGTTGCTCAGATTACTAGACGAAGAAGGTGCTAGTGAACAAACTGGCCCTACGCTACTTTATTTGTACTCTTTTCTGAACATGCAAACTTGAAACCCCCTTTCTCTCCCTTTATTCCCATCATCAAAGAAAAGCCAGAGAAGAAAGAGCTCCTTCTCATCTGGAGTTCCTGTTGGCATGACTAGCATGCAATATAATGTCCTTGTCCTTACCCAAGCATAAGAATTGCCAAACTGGCTGTTGTAGAGCAGAACACTGATCAGACTGGGGGTGTGAGTTAATCTTCCCTGTCCTCCAAAGTTCCACAATACCAACGGGCATTTCTGTGATCGAAGAAGCTCTTTATTTGCTTTTTCTTTTGTGAACTTCCTTTTAACCCTCTTAGAAACCTCTTTTCCTTATGGATATCAGAATTTGTTTTTATTAAAGGCTATGTTTACGTGACCCTTCAGCCTCAGAATGATCCATTGCACTAGGGGATGAACTGTGACATGGGCCTTGATTAGAAGTCACAATCTCAATCTCTCCTGCCTAGTATTCTGTCATACATAGTCAGAGTACCAAGAGGTGTTTTGTGACAGGTATTTTTGTCTTCCTTTATGGTAACCTCAAAAATATAGGAATAACTCTCCAAACCACATAGGTCTCCCGCAAAAACCTATTATGCATTACATTTATCTAAGCCTTTTCAAAATATACTTGTGGGGTGGCTAGGTGGTACAGTGAATAGAGCACTGGCCCTGGAGTCAGGAGGACCTGAGTTCAAATCTGGCCCCATACACTTAATACTTAGCCATGTGACCTTGGGAAAGTCACTTAACCCCAATCACCCTGCCTTCCTCCCTCAAAAAAAAAAATATATATATATATATATATATATACTTGTACTTTTAAAGCTCTACTATAGCTTAGGCTAACACTTTCTATATGTTTATAATTATCTCTTTGCAAGTTAAATACTGCTAATTTTGGGTTGTTGGGGTTTTTTTTTTTGGAGGGGGGAAGTCAAGGCAATTGGGGTTAAGTGATGTACCCAAGGTCACATGGCTATTTAAGTGACAAATGTCTGAATCCCAATTTGAACTCAGGTCCTCCTGACACCAGGGCCAGTACTCTATTCATTGACCAACTAGCTGCCCCCAAATATTGCTAATGTTTTGCTCTATCTTCATATACATATTCCCCTATTATTTTCATAATATCTTTCCTTGGTTCTTCTCTCTTTTTTTTTCCTTCAGGCATTAGGACAGAATAATATAGAATATCCCAGCTATGCATATAAGGTAATGTTTTTATCACTTTCCCTCATTATACTTACAAATGATTTTCAAGATGTTACTGATTTTTTGGTTATTATTTTCATGCCTATAAAGAATAGAATACTTGAAAATATTAACTACCACCCTCAATGAACTTCAAAAGCTTGACTAAATTGAGATGAAATTTATCATTTTATCTTAATAAGTCAATGACAGTACAAGAGGAAGATTATTAGATTTGAAGCTTGAAGACTTTGGTGTCTAGGTTATACCAAACACAACATCCAGGAGCTGGGTCATTTCTCTGAGCCTTATCTGCAAGAGAAGAATAACAACTACAGTAACCAGAGGAAATGGAAAATGCTTCATAAACCTTAAAGAACTATAAATATGTGATATTGCCATTATAAATATGTAATATTCATAAAATGCATTGCAATCAAGAGATACTATATCAACGCAAGTTCTCACAACTGATAGATTAACCTGAAGGGACTTTTTTTTCAAAGACATTCTGCTTGGCACCCAGTACCCTGTTCTCTCCAAGATGTTATAAATTGATTCAAGGATGATTCTTTTTGATGCTATGCTTTTTTTTCATCATTCTATCTGAGTTAATCTATTGCCTTATATGTTACCACCAACCATAACTCAGATAAAACATAACACATTTTCATTTTGTTGCTCCATTATTTTTGCAGTAAATCAATGTAATCTGAGGTGAAGCATGCCTTCCTCAGCACATATTGATCTGTCCGTTTGTTCATTGCTTACATCAAAACACCACTTGTCAATTCTGGTCTGATTATAATTATCTTATCATCTAAGAAATGACAGCTTCAAAACTCCAATAGGAGTCAATTTCCAAGTAAGCTACTGTTGAGATGCTGCTATAAATGGGGACCCACTTGTTTCCTTATAGACATGAATGATGAACAACTTTCATTCTTAGCCTCCCCCACCAAAAAAAATTAAAAAAACTAAGAAGATGATCATACATCTAGCCTAAGAAGCCACGTTTTGCTTTCATATAACAAAAAGGTTTATTGGTCTATTCTACTGAAATCATCTAAGGTATATGGAACCAGCTTCCTGAAATAGAAACTTACTCATTTTCTCTAAAATTTCAATTTAATTTTGTGGGTGCTTGGGTGAGAGGAGAGAAAAGGGGGAAAAAGAGAGGAAAGAGGGAAAAAGTAAGAGAAGAAAATAAGAATGTACCAAGGAAAGAGAGGCAGTGTGAGAAGAAGAGGGAAACACATTTTGATCGTGTCCACTATATCTTGTCTCTAACTTAAAATCTTTAAGAGTTTCCTGGTGGCACTGAGAGATTTAGTGATTTACCATGGTCATAGGTCACTGTGTGTCAAAGGCAGAACCTTTAATCAAGGGCTTCCTGACTCCAAGACTCTGTTCACTACAATCAAACTACCTCTCTTTCAGTTTAATTAGCCTACTCAAAGGATATAAACACCATATAATTTTTCTTTGATTTTCTATTTTAACTTTTGCCATAAAAAAAGTCACACAGACAAATATGACTTAAGGAAATCATTATGACTACACAGAATATTTTTCATGGCTATCATTCCAGATTTTTGTAGTATTTCTGCATCTAGGTAATTAAAAATTCAGAGGGCTCCAAAAAAATCTACATGTTTTAAAGGAGGTTTTCCAAGTAACTAAGCCTAACACTGTCTCTATGTCCACAAATCTGTTTGAAACCCTTGACTGATTTAGGTATTTGGGGGGCTATTTTTGTTAGCTTGATTATTTTTTTCAACTACTTCATAGGTTAAGTCAGACAACTTATTTCATAACATCTGCTACATAGGCCTATGGTGAGATTGAATATAAAAGTGTTGTCTTTGTTATTGTTGTTCAGTCATGTCCAATTCTCTGATCCCACCTTGGGGGTTTTCTTGGCAAAGATACTGGAGTGGCTTGTAATCTCCTTCTCCAGTTCATTTTACAGATGAGGAATTAAGGGTAAAGTGACTTGCCCAGGGTCAGACACCCAGATTTAAAGTAAGCAAGATGAGTTTCGCTGACTGCAGATCTGGCATCTACACACTGCACCACCTAACTGCCTAAATATAAAGGAAAGTGATTATCATCGCACAGAATCAGAGTGGGAAAAAATTTTGATTGACAACAAAATCAACCTACATATGAAAAAAAATTGACACAATAAATTCTTGTTGATGGACTGATTGAGCTATATTAAACATCCCAAATTTCTTCAGCTGACTCAAGTGCCTTTACTATGCTTCTTGACTTTTTCTAGACACTCAAGACTATACACAGAACTCCATGTATGTATGATCTGACCAAAGTTAGAATACAGCCAAATTCTTATTTCTTCATCTCTGGAAGCTATTTATCTTTTAGTGATACCTAAAATTCTGTTAGACTTATTTACTACAATATCACACAGTTAAATTAAGCTTGTAGATCACAAAACACCTAGATTTTTTCAGAAGAACTGATGTCTAGATTTGCTTCCCCTATAATATACCCCAATTCAATTTTTTAGCACAAGCACACAAATTTGTTTTCTCTGTTCGATTTCATCATATTGTTATTATGTCAAAAATACAATCAAAATAAAATAGAATGAATGATTGGGAGGAAATCAAAGACTTAAAACAGAAGATAAGTAAGGGAATGTTTTGGATTTTTGATCTAATCTTAATAGTTAATAAGAAACAGATTCAGGCATCAGCAGAAACAATAAAATGAAAAACAAAAAAGTATTCCAAAGTGCAGGGTGAGGCAGGAGCATTTCCATTCCTGAAATCATTCATCAGTGAATTATAATAGAATATAAAAGTGAAGAATAAAGAAATTTTTTGAAGTTTTCCAGTAAGTATTCCCAGAATCACACATACCTCTCCAAGATCATTGCCTTGTCATGGCAGAGTTGTGTAGTTCAATGAAACTGTAAACTATGCCATCATGCAGGATTACCCAAGAAGGACAGATCATAGAGGAAAGTTTTGACAAAAGGTGATCCACTGGAGAAGGAAATAGCAAACTGCTCTAGTATCTTTGCCAAGAAAACCCCATGGACATCATGAAATTTACAAAAGTGATGATGTCAGATGATAAGCCCCTCAGTTTGGAAGGTGTCCAATACACTTAGGGGAAGAGCAGAGAACAACTAGTCCTAATAAAGTAACATTGGTACTAATGAAGTGGCACTAGTATTAATGAAGTGGCAAGGCTAAAGCCAAAAGGAAACTCAGCTGTGGATATGTCTGGTGATGAAAGGAAAGTCCAAACCTAGAATGTAATGTCCATGAAGTAAGGTAAGCTGAATGTGATCAAACAGGAGATAGAAAGATTAAACATTGAAATCTTGAGTTCCAGTGAACTTAAATAGATTGGAATGTGTAATTTTAATTCAGATGATCACTACAAATACTACTGTCACAACCCCAATTGCCTTGGTTTCCACTCTCCCCAAAAAAAGAAAGATTCAGGGCAAAAGGAAAAGGGAATGGCATAAAATGAGATGGATAGATAGAGTCATGGAAACAATGACCATGAACTTGAACAGACTTTGAGAGATAGTGGAGGGTAGAAGGTCCTGGGGTGCCATGGTCCATGGGGTCATGAAGAATCAGATATGACTGAATGACTAACTAACAACAATATCCCCAGAATTTCTTCCACTAAGTCTCTACAACAATGTTTCTCGTGATGGTTACAATGGGTTCTTGAAGACTATTCCAATGGATCTGACTTCTAGTCCTGGTAGGTTCAAGATGCTTGGAAAGGTTTAAAGTACCAGCCTGGTAAGAAATAGTGTATCTATTATCCAAAAACAAGCTTAATTAAGTTGAGAATGGTTCATCACCAGATTGTCTACAGAATGCTTGATTTTTTTTGCCATAGAAATGTTTGAAATCTAAGATTACTAAGTAAGGCATAGAGAAATTAGGATTGCATTGATGAAGGGAGCCCCAGTGTTGATAAAACCACATGTCCTTACACTTCAAGGACCAAAAACAACTAAGAGTTTCATGTTTTCAACAAATTCTCCACCTTTGGGGCTTCTTAAGGCCTCTGTTTGTTGACTTAAGTCATAGTGATGGAATCAATGATGGAATCCTAATAAAGTTGTCCATGGGCCCTATATTCTTAACTTCCTTATAGGCCCCACTGAACAGCAGAACCACTCACTGCCCCTAGCTAACCAATGTCCTCGGATCCAATTCACATATTTGAACAGGTGTGATCTTGTACTCAACCATAATCACATCATCCATTTAGCCCAAGACAGGACCACAATACTTAACTATCTATTTTGACTAGACAGGACCACAATAGCCAACCAGTTGGAGGGCAGCTCAATCAGAATGTTTGACCACCAAACCATAGAAGGGATCCCTCCTCTATTACCTAATCCCTTGATAAACCCCTCCTGCCTTTTTAATATTCATAATTTCTGTTATGTAATTGCATCTTTACCCTATAAAAGTTCATCTTGTTTTCTCTGAAGTTGCTGGTTCCTCTTGGAACTTAGTTCCATGAGAGGCATCAATATCAATAAATGCCTATACTTGGATTAGAGGTGATCTGACTCTGAATTCTTTGAGAGGGTTCTACCACAACACATCATAAAACTGCAATAGTTTTTGGCATCCTTGGGTGGGCAGAGTCTCTGACTCTGACCCCTCCCCAGTCCACATGGAGCAGAGTATACCCCAACAGTTTTTGTATCCCAAGGAGGGGCAGAGTCTCTGACTCTGACCTCCCCCTGGAATCCCTGGGTGTGTAGAGTCTAAACCACAACAATATCATAAGATTCATTCTTTCAGTTTGGCATGCAGTGATAGATGAAATTGTCCTTTACTTTGTGGTTCTAGTAACCCTAAAAACATTTTTCCCTTTCACTTATATGAATATCTGTAAGACTCTAAGAGAGCATATAAAATCATGTAATATACATATGTTATATGTATATGTTTGTAAAAAAGATTCAAAATAGCATTTGTCTAGGATCTAAGAATGTTAAAAGTCTGACTTTTTATCTGTTATTTTAAGTGCCAACCTTTGAAAGATTATTTACATTTTTTGCTTCCACCTATTTCACTGCATGTATCTTTCCAAACAAAGCTGATAACATTTACTATAAGCCTATAAAGGCTAAAGAAAATAAATGCTGATGAAACTAATGCAAAGAAAAGATTTTTGTTAAGAGCCAACAATAATAAAATAAATTTTTCACGGATTTCCAAATCCCAATCATTAATTATGCAAGTATTAGCCTCTCAGTAGTAAAATAGTTAACGTGTGTTAATGGGCTGCTGTGTGTTAGATATGAAGAACTCCGCAAAAGAAGTGGCATAAAGAGATGCCATAAGAGAGATGTATGAATAGAAAGGGAAGGCTGCCTGTAACTCATATGGGGAGTGTATGGAGAAGGAGAAGAAAAAAGGAAATTCCCTCTATTTTATTTGTACTCAGGCAATCTCAAATGAAAGCTACTATCTGTGGAAAATTTATGGGAGGATAAGGACAAGAGTTGCATAGGTGTGTTGGATTGTAACCCACAGAAAGGATGCCTTCATTGATGAGAGCACAAATGTACTGGTTTGGAATAATAGTAGAACATAATTATATGGCACCTTAAGGTTTAGAAAGTGCTTTTCTCCAAACAACCCTGAGGTAACTAGCACAAGTTTTATTAGTCTCATTTTATAGCTGAGGAAATGAGGCTCAGAGAGTTTAAATGACTTACCCAGAGTCACAAAACTGGTGTTTAGAGCCACAACTCAACCCTGATCACCTGGCTCCTTGACTCCAGTTCTGTTCACCATAGTGTACATCATGTATATTTATACTAATCATCCAATTATATGGAATCGAGTTGTAATGTGATCTTCTCCTATAGGGATTCTGAAAGATAAAAACACCAAGGTTTCCTCAAGGATTATATTTCATACTCAGTGTGCCCTGGGGAAGATATTTCAGACAGATCCTATCTGGAATACTATCAATATCATTCTGGGCCAAGGACAAATCCTAACCAAAATATTGCAACTTGTAAAAGATCTCCATATTATTTTAGGGAATAAATCATTTTATGCTAATTCAGTTTTACCACGACATATACATGATGCCACTTATTCCTTAGCAAATAAATTATAGTAACACTCCTGCCAAAATACTGGCAATGAAATTGTCTTCCTCCCCCACCTTTCCATCTCCCTGAGCCAAGAGTGCAGTTAAGCTGTTAAA
>NW_027186473.1:26087081-26140398 GCF_028583685.1 Petaurus breviceps papuanus
GATAAAATCAGAATTTCCCCTCCCCCCAATAAATCTGGAGGATGCAGGTTGTTCCCAAGGGGATTTTTTATCCAATCCAATCCTGCAGCAAAACTGAATGTGTTTTATGAGAACCTCACAAATAGGACTTTAATGCTTCAATCTTAATATTCCAGAATAGCAGTTCCCTTTGTTTTAAATTATTAACTACTCAAAGTGTAAATTTGAGATTATCTAGATTTGAGTACTGTTTAGGGAAAAACAAAGAACACAGTAAAGAAGTGGGAATTTTAACATGTCAATGGGAAAATAAGACAGACTTAGTTAATGAAAACATTTAGAATAAAAGAAAAACCACAGGATTCATCTTAGAACTCAATGTTCTCTTTGGGGGAATTTGGGATAGAACCCTTGCAATATTATGAAGAGTGTAAATATTACTTTGGGTACAATGGGATTAAATAAAGTTGCTTTAAGCATGCTCTTCCCCTGTCTTCGTCTTTTCAGAGATTCACTCAATTTGCTTTGAAATTCTTACTGTGTTTAATTTGATGAACTTCTTTCAGGAGTTTTTATAAGATTCTGACACTTGCATTCTTGTCTATTTTCAGCCCTAGGTCAAATCTCTTGGCCAAATATCCCACCACTTCAATCTGGTAAGTGATTTATATGTATTTCCAATAATATGTCATTCAAAGTCCTCCTCAGTTTTCTAGAGTATTTTAGCAGGAGTCCAGTTACTGTGAGTGCCATTTATTTCATCTTCCTTTGGTGTATAGGGGAGGAAAGGGGCAAAGGAAGATGTCCAATTGACACATCAGAACTGGGTAAATGGGCCAGGGAAAGTAAAAGGGTACTTTGTGAAATGAGAGGAAAATGAATAATGCATCAATTTCTCAGTTATACCTTTTTCTTACTAAGTTTTTCCAATTAATATATATGTGTATGTGTGTGCATATATATATATATATACATATATATATATATTTCTGCCCCTTTGATAAAATCTATCTACTGTTCATTTTCCTACAGCAGGGACTCGACATAGGATCCATTTCAGGGGATCAATGAACATGAATAGGAAAAAATACACCAGTATTTTAAACAACTCTTAACAGAAATTAGTATTGCCTTTTATTATAATTGTTAAATTATTCTGAGAAGGAATGTGTAGGCCTCACCATACTGCCTAAGGGGTCCATGATACACAAAAGATTAAGAACCACTGTCCCAGAGGCATTCTGTGTAGTTGTCAGGAGACCTGGGTATTAATCATGGACCTGACATTAACTATATGACTATGAATAAATAACATTATTTCTCTAAGCCTCAGTTTTCAAATCTTTAAAATAAGAGTGCCTAGTACATAAGCAAATCACTAAATAAATATGATGAGAGATAGCCTGGCTTAGTAGAGTACCAAGCTTGAGTCAGGTAGACTTGAGTTCAACCCCTTCCTCCAACATCCTACCTATCTGTGGCCTCAGGCATCTTTCCAAGTCTATAAATTACAGAGCAGTTCCTGATCTGCATTTATGAAAGGAGTCCACATGCCAGGGAATTTTTCACACCAATGGCATAACCAGTCAGAAGAAATAAATATGATAATTATTGTCATCTTCAACTATATTGAATAGAAAATAGGCCAGCCTAGTTCAGGATTCTTAAAGAGATTAAAGGTTAATAATAATTTAAGAGGGGAAAGAACTGAGACAAGGTGCTGAAGTTAAAGTTTAAATATCAGAATATCAATAATTTTTAAGTAGACACATGACAGTCAGGGAGGTGAGCCTGACTTATTTATCCCCTGCAGCAAACCATAATATAGATACTGTCATCCCATGAGTGTTTCAAGTCATGTATATTATTATTATTATCATCATCATTATTGCTAACATTTATATAGCACCTGCTGTGTGTTGAGCACTGTCCTAAGTGCTTTACAAACTGACAAACAATTGTTAATTGACTTGTCCAGAGTCATAAAACTAGTAAGTGTCTGAGGTGGATTTGAGCTCAGGTCTTCCTAAGCCCTGACCCAGCGCTCTATCTATTATACCGCTGTGCTGCATTTCCCATAAATCCTTCTATAGTCCTCTTCATGTCAGATTGTCCGCTATTCTTATGGTCCTTCCTTCATGGGAGACACCCATTTCATAGCATGTTACAGTTACAAGGGATCTTGGATATAATCTAGTCCAATCTTCCTCCTTTTACAGGTGAGGAAACTGAGACCCATAGAGGTTAAGTGAATTGTTCAAAGTTATACAGTTAGTTAATGACAAAATGAGGGTTGGAAACCAGATCTCCTGACTCATTGAATTTGCTTCATAATACAAGTATTTTGCTGCCTTTCTTGTTTCTCAGACTCCAAAAATCATCTTTGTGGGTTTTAGGAACACAGAGTGATGCATTCTACCTATACTCCTTATTTTAGCTCACTAGCCTCACTTTCCCCTTATTCCTTGCATTTTTTATAGGAGCACTAAAACACTGTTCCCTTTATTCTTTAAGTTTTCAAACTATATACATCATACTATATACATTCCAGCCATTTAAATTCACCCTCTTCTCCCCCTACTATCCACCAAGTGTTATTTTTTACTTCCACTGAAGTTCTTCCAAAATATTAAATGTCTTATGAAATGTTTTCTAAATAACAGCAAGAGAATGTTGCTCTCATTTCCAAGCCAACTGTTTTCCACATGCAGTGTGCACAATTTGCAATGCAAATATCCTCAGTGAAAGACACTATAGTAAAATGGAAACAGTCCTGATCTTGACATCAGAAGACCTGATTCAGGTTCTGCCTCCTCTACTTACCAGCCATGTGACCTAGAGCAAATCGCTTAGCCTCTCAGACACTCAGGCATCTTCTCTGTGACAAGAGGACAGCAATGCCCTCCCTGCCAACTTCACAGGGTAGTTGTGATGATCGATTAAAACAATGCCATGTTGGGACTTCATGAAGAGTGTACTATGTTAATCCTATAAATCTTGTTAGAGTATCTCTTCCTATAACATAGACAACCCATTCAGTCCTGCTGAACCTCTGTAATTTTCATGGATGTTCTTCTGTAACTCACCATCTGGGGATGCACCCAAGCTGCTAGAGGCCTTTCTTGAATTAGTTTCACATCATGATACCAATTAAGGCTATTGAGTGGTTATGGGTTGGCTATTAGCATGTGCCCAGTCACATTTCTTTGTCATTTACATATGTCCTTCTGACAATCTTGACATAGATTCTTTCATAGTATTCACTGTTTGTAATGTGTTGCAGCCATCTTACATCTAACATGAAACTCTCCGGTTCAATTTGAGTGATACTCAGTCTCAGTTTTTCAGAGGCTATGATGTCCCCAGCATACACCATCAGAAAAACATAATGTGAAAAAGATGAATGTTTGTTTCAAGGATCTATCTGGGATGTTTAAAAAAATTGTAATTTCCCAAAGAGAATCTAGGCCCCTTTTCTCCTGTTTAGTTTCAGTTTCAGATTATTGTCCATTTGTAAGTACTATAATATATGTATATATGCATGTATATGCCTATATATGTTTGTATATTTTTATTAAACTTAAGATTTTGTCAGAGAAAGTAATTACCAGGTGACAAATTCCCTCTACAAATGCAGATCATCTCCTCTGCAACTTACTGTCTTTGTGAGTTTCCTGGGGCAATTAGAGGTTAAATGATTTGGGTGGGGTCATATGACTGGTATATGTCAAAGGTAGGACTTGAATCCAGGTCTTTCTGATTCCAAGGATTGTTTTCTATCCATTAAACCATGCTGCCAAAGTGATCTTCAGTCTAGTCCATCCTCCATTCAGCTGCCAAACATCTTCTGAAAGTAGATCTGAACATGTCATTCCCCTATTCAATAAACCCTAGGGGCTCCCTATCATATTGAGAATCAAATAGAAAATCCTGTTGCATTAAGTCTTTTATAACCTGCTTCTCCTACATCTTAACAGTCTTTTTATACCTTACACTTCTCCACATCCTCATCAATACCAATGACACTGGCCTCCTTACTTTTCTATGGGTTGTCTCCCATACCTAGAAAATTCTCCCTCTGCATCTTTACCTCCTGGTTTCCCTGGCTTCTTTCAAGTGCCAATTAAAATCCTACTTTCTACAGGAGGCCTTTTACTCCCCTTGAATTCTGTTTCTTTCCCTCTCTTGATTACTTCCAATTTATCTTATACATAGCTTATTTCTACATAGTTGTTTGCATGTTTTCTCCCCCATGAGACTGTGAGATTCTTGAAAGCTGGGACTGTTTTTTTTCTCCTTATGCTTAGCATAGTTACTTGTTCCCTTCAAATTCTCCTATCAAGGATTCCTTCAAAGTGTGTGTAGATTATATTCAAAAAAATTAAATATACAAGAAAGTAAGCATATGGTAGAGTCTGTTGATATTTTCTTATCTACTTTTATCTTTGTTAGAAAAAAATTCCATATTATTTTCTACACCTTGGGTATTTTCCACTCCTTAAGATACCCTGAGAATTAATATCTCAGTGCCCTCAAAATAGTGTCACTGCTGGCATAGATTTCCTCTATATACATGTGCTCTAGTCCAGCTGCTTACCCCATATTTGTTTTCTTCAATACCATTTTTTGTAATTCAAAAAACATTCAAGACCATATGCTAGTATTCAAATGTGGTGACTCTACTGTCCCTGAGAGAAAAAAAAAAGAACTTGTTATAAAAATCTTTGTGGATTTTTTTCATCTTTTGTCTGCTCATTTTCTTTCTGTCAGCTTCATTGTTAGATTCCCTTGGGATAACTATTTAGTTATATCTTTTTGCTGAGCTTTCTTCAAAACTGGTTTCCTTCATGCTGTTTTCTTAGGTGGTAATGTTCATAATTTTCTACCATCTCCCTAAGATCTTACACACAAATTCACAATCTAAGCAGGTATGGCTTTGAAGTATCATTTCTCTCTACTTAGCAAATAGATCAAATACTTGTGGAATAAGAAAGTTTCCAGGCTCTTTTGGTCTACTCATTATGGCAATTGATCTACATCAGCTAAACATCTATATGAAATGTTTTAACAGATGTCAATGTTCTCTCTTCCAAAAATCCTATACCTCATTTTTTAGTATCAGTAGTTTTTTTAATAGGTAGGGTTGGTAATGTGTTATTTGCATAATATATTTTTGCATTATTTTTTCTTACGTTTTAAAATTATTTTTTATGTTTACTCAAACAGAAGAGTGTTCTGACTAAACGAATACAGTTAATTCAGGATTTAGTATCATTTCAATAGCCAGTCATTTCCTGTCTATTAAAATACAATGTATCTCATATTTTTGTTCTGATATTTGGTGTTCTTTATGTCTGTTGCCTCCTGAATCTTTTCACAAAGATTGTACGTATATAGGCATGAGAGTTCTATATGGTCTTACAAGTCATTAATTCACTACTTTCATTTCTACCTTACCTCCCACTATACTTTCTGTACCTGAGGATTTTGCCAGTTATTCTTTAGGTAAAACCTCTAGATGGGAGACAATAACCTGTCAGGTCTGTTATTCCTGCCCAGAGACCTGTGATGTCCTTACTATTGATTCCATTACATACCAAACATTAGCTCATTACACATCTAGCTGGCCCTAGATTCCATCCTTGACATCTTCTTCCATCCAATCGACTACTAAGACCCCAACCTATCCTCACTTTCTAGCTCTAAAGCCATGATTAAATCAATACTGCCTTTGCTACTAGGAAAAAAAGCAAATTAACCAATCGCCCTATGGTTCTACTTAATATTTTTGTGACTTTCCAAAACAAGACAACTACCTGGCTTTTATATGTTTTGTCTTCCCTTTCAGAAAACAAGGCATATAAGGGCATAGATTATTTTACTCAGGCTTACTTAGACTATAGTAAATGCTTAATTGTCATCACTTTTTCATTCTTTCAGTCATTTATTCATCAGTTCTAACCTGTATTTTACAATATATATTTTACTACCTACATTTCTGCCCATCTTTGCATTCAATTTACTAAGCATCAAAGTATGTGTTGATTTAATTTGGAAGATATTATTGATTTCTTTGTAAAATTTCTCAACTTTATCCTTTGTAAAAGATGTTTCCATAAATTATAGTTATTATATGATGGTCTTCCTAAAATATATATACCATGTGCACTATAAAACAAGAAGACCAAATGCCCCATAAAGCAATGTTTCATGTTCCCTTTGTGTACACATTAATATTAATTAGTTTATTTTCTTCTAAGGTGAAACTATAATCCATCCCTTCTATTTGACCACAACTTCCCTTTAGCTTCTCATTTTGTTTAGAATCAGAATGTCAAGATTAAGACAGTTCTGTTCTGATAGTTCTACATTCACTTGCTAGTCATTGGACAAGTATCTCACATTTAGTATACGAATATATAAATAAATGCTTATAAGTAATTTCTAAACCATGTGACTCAGCACCATCTGCCTCATTTCCTTAACTCTGCCATTGTCATTTTAGAAGTTGAAGGATTCCAAAAAGTTCTGGAAATCATTTTGTGTTTTTCTTTGCTTCACTGGTCACCATGGCCAAAGAATTCATCACTAAACATCCAGCCTAGTGGTAATATGTCTCTCTGTCCCAAGACAGGCAGATCCAAATAAAGTGGACACTCCCTGTTCTCCAGATAGTACTCAAATCCTTTCTGATTTGAACTACCAGATATTTTGATATAGAATTTGAAAACCTAAAATCACCTCAAAGCCAAGATGTAGAATAAGGATAACACTTCGTGGGTAATAAGAAATAGGTTGTGCTAGAGACAGCTTGAATTGGCTTGCAAAAGTTGATTATTTAATTTTCAGTGTAAGAATTTACACCTCAGAAATTTTCAAACACTATAAATTGAGGCTTGATATTTTTTGTTGATTGTGTAGACTGACAAGTGATGGAAGAACTATTAATAATTCATATTAAACTTAAAAGTGTGTTGAGTGGTCTTTTTTTTTTTTGGAGAGCCAGTTGTTAAACATCTACAAGCCTGCCCTTGAATAAGGGGTATATCATCATACAAACAGTTGCTATTCTAAATCATTCATTCATACCCTATTGTTCTGAAACTATTAAAGTTCAAACAGCTATCTATAAAAGTGGGCATAAAAGACTAACTAAAAACATGAAATATGCAAAGCAGTCAACCAACTTAACAATCAAACTAAAAAACTATTTTCAAAGAGTACTTGACTTTTTGCATTCCCACATCAAATGTGCTTTGCCAAAAGGACTCCTGGATGTTTATTAAAATAAATAACACTTTTATATATAATAAATAAACAACTTTAACAGTTGCCCATCTCTCCTTTTTCCTCCATTATCAGCTACCCCATAACATATCAAAAAATATATTAAAACTGCAGCTTTATAGAACTTCATACCTATCAGATTAGCTAACATGACAGAAAAGGCAAATGACAAGTGCCTAGAGGGATCTAGAAAAATTGGGACACTGATGTACTGTTGGTGGAATTATGAACTAGTCCAACCATTCTGGAACAACCATTATGAAACTGGGAGCAAAGGGCTATAAAACTATGCATACCCTTTGACCCAGTAATACCACTACTAGGTCTAAATCTCAAAGAGATCAAAGAAAAAGGTAAAAGACTTATTTGCACAAAAAATATTTATAACAGTTCTTTTTGTGGTATACAAGATTTTAATATTGAGGGGATACCCATTAATTAGGGAATGGTTGAACAAGCTGTGGTATATGATTATGATTTGAGGAAGTTGATTCATTGAATACCCCCTACTCTGTTCTAATCCACTTGATAAGATTATAAATTCTGGCCCCAGAGTTGTGAGCTGCAAATGGTAAGATCAATTGCATAATCATGGGAAACTGTTGGAGGCCATCCATCCTTGTTTTTCTTATCATGGTGACCAAATCCAGTCTGACAGAGGTGACTCAACTATGTGGAAAGTCCCCCCAAATCATTTCTGTACCCCTGAACCATTCTTGTTTGTTCAACACGAGCAGGTGCCCATCTTGTGACCATCTTATGACCACTTAGTCAGTAGAGATATTCCTTGCTTTGCCCAAATTGTGGGGCACCACTACATATCTGTAGATATACTGTTTTGCTTATTTTAGCCTATGCAACATATGTCAACCAATGAAATTATTCTGTTCTTGGATGTTTACATATTAAACCCTACAAAAATAGAGCACTGGCAGTAGAGGCATGTCAGATTGTGAGGAAGATCTGAGGTCCATTTCATTAGAGGGGACCATGAATCCTTTAATAAAGTGCCATTGGCTTAGAGCTCTGCCTCAGTTTCTCTTATTATACATTAGATAACTTTTATTCCCACAAATTGAATGTTGTCATGCTATAAGAAGTGATTAGCAGGATGTTTTCAGAAAAACCTGGGAAGTCTTATATGAACGGATGCATTGTGAAGTGAATGGAACCAAGAGAACATTGCACACATCAATAGCAGTATTCTAACAGTGAACAGTAAAGTCTTAGACTAATCAATATAATGATCCAAGACAATTCCAAATATCTATGATGAAAACTGCTGTCTACCTCCCAAGAGAGATCTGAAGAATTCTGAGTGCAAACTGAAGCACACTTTTTTCTCATTGTATTTTTCCTGTGTGTGTGTGTGTGTGTGTGTGTTCTTTTGTAACATGGCTAATATGGAAATAGGCAGTTAGGTGGTACAGAGGATAGAATATTGGATCTGGAGTCAGGAAGATGATTTTCCTGAGTTCAGATCTGGCCTCAGATACTTACTAGTTGTGTGACTCCAGGAAAGTCATTTAACCCTGTTTACCTCAGTTTCTTCATTTATAAAATGAGTTGTAGAATAAACCACTCCAGTGTCTTTGCCAAGAAAACCCCAAATGGGGTCAGGAAGAGTAAGATACAACTGAACAACAGCAGCAATATGGAAATATGCTTTGTATGACTTCATCTGTGTAATTATTGTTATATTGTGTGCCTTCTCAGTGAGTAGATGAGTACCAAGAGGGAAAGAACGCAACATTTTTAAATATGAAGGTTCATTTTTAAGTGCAATTGGGAAGTAGTTAATGAAATAAACAAAATTATATATTTTTAAAACTTAGTTATGAACAAGTTAATTTCTAACTCCAACTTGGTACTATCATAGTGACCTTCCCCTAACTTAGAGTATAAATGGTGATATTTTAGGAGCTCTGGACTTAGAATGTGGAAGACCAAAGTTTGAATCCCACCTTAAATGTTCATTAACTATGTGGTCTTGGCCAAGTCACTTGACCTATCTCTATCTTGGGTTCTTCCTCTGTAAAATAGAAATAATAATATCTGCGGCACTTACTTTATAAAATATGCCAACTTTACTGCGCTCCAAAAATGCCAGCTATAATTATTGTTATTATTATTAGACATTTATGTTGGTTGCATTGTCCATAATGTTAACCATACAGAGGGTCCTTTTGTCTAGTTTGCATGGCATCACACTTAAAAGAACGTCCTATATATTTAAACGATGTCTTGGGAAAACTGATGATTATGAATTAAAAACTCTTAATTTACAATGCATTTATCACTTATTAAATAACATGTGAGACATCTGTGCTGGGTGCTAGAAATAAAAATATTGCTTAAGATAATACAAAATCTCTCTTAAGGTGCTTCCTAGCCAGTCAGGGGAGCAAGATGCACAAATATCTCTGATGCAAAATATAATTTGCTAGACGCAAAGAAGAGATTTTTTTTTAATGCCCTAGAAAATTTGAGAAGGAATCTCTTTCAGCTTGGTATAATCAGAGATGATCTCTTGGAGGGAGATGGCATTGATTTGGACCTTAAAGAAAAAGTTATTTCAAATGTTGGAAATTGGAGGACAGGTAGGACGTCTCTATGAAACAGAATGTTGAGTGATAAATGAGAACAACTTTTCTTGCCCTTCCACTGTGTTAAATAACTAATAAAATGTCAAATGTCCAGTGCTTTCTAATAAAAACTAATCAAATCATTGAGCACATGATGTGATCTGCTCACACTGACGACCAAAATGCAATTGTTCTGATTGCTTTTTGGAAACCAGATAAGGAACTGGTCTATTCTTTCAAAAGTCATGAAGCCCATATATTTTCTACAGAATGTTAATAGTGACAAATATTGGTGTAATGAAGTGGAACATCCTGTTATTGCAGCATGGTTTATCGTTATATCATTGAAACTAGGAAGCCGAACAGAAAATGGGAGGAATTTGTTGGCAGTCTCCAGCTTGAGTGTATGACTATGGGAAATTAATGGTAGTCATAATCAGGTTTGTCTCGTCCTTGCAGGAAAGACCAAGAAACATTTTCTTCACAATTCTTTCCTTTACAGATTATGATGCCTTGGCCTTTAAATCTAACAGACTTATTCTGCAACAGAAGATGGCTATCTTCGTGCTGGTTCTGAAGCATATTTTTAAAGTGCTCTAATGACCAACATGTACCCAGTATTGTTATCATTATTATTAATAGTAATAATTTTAAGAGCTCTGGATTTAGAATAGGAAAGATCACCTCAAATATTTTTTAGCTTAGTGACCTTAGGCAAGTAACAATTATAACAGCAATAATAACTGGCTTTTACATAGGCCTTTAAGATTGTCAAAGCACTTTACATGTTCTCATTTAGCATACTTTATATATTGTATCATTATCCCCATTTGACATTCAGAGAAGGGAACCCATTTTCCCATGGTCACACTGTTAATTAGTGGTAGGGTCAATATTCAAACCCATATCTTCTGACTCCCAGGTTGGCCATATTTCCCTATACCACACTATGGTGAAAAAAATCATCTCTATCTGGGATGCTGAGAAGAGACTCCCAATAGTTAGAAGGACTATCTTTTAAACAGCACTTCAAAGTTAGTTTTAAAAGCTATTCACAAACATTAGTCCACAAAAGAGAATGAATATAAGGAAACCAGCCATACTCTATGGACTCTCTTGACATGGTTCAATTGTTATGACTCTAATAAAGATTTATGTAATTAGGAGTTAATTATATGCTGGTTGATATTAAAAGCATCTTTGCCATGATTGATGCATTAAAGTCCCCAACTCTGTGTCTTCTGGAAGTGTTTACCACTTGGTAAGATACAAGTAAAACCTTATTAAATATATACTTTTATAGCTGGTGTTTGACAGTTGTAGTCAAATCCAATAGTGACATAAATCATATTTGCCTACCTATAGCATAATTTTCAGACATCTGATCTCTGCAAAAGACTTTTAGATTTTTTTTATATAAAAGCTTTGAAATTCCTCTTTTCACCTTCAGAAGGCCATGTAGATTACAGAGTTTAAGCTTTATTAATAGGGAACAAATAGGAAAGAGCTATGCCATTTTTTTTCCTGACTTCAGTTAGGTTTCTTTGGGGAACAAGGTCTTTGGCAAATATCATTTCAGCTCTTCTCAGAAGTAAAAAGTAGTTTTAAATTGGCTCTGGGATTTAATCAAAAATGTCTTAATCGTGTTTTCTAGGCTCTCTATGTGTTGGACTTTTCCTAGCTAACATGATGATCTTCTGCAATGGTCTCTAACTCCCACTTCCCAATCCTTATGTTGCTAACCTCCAGCAGTTATTGCTCCCCTACTGGCTCATTTTATTTCCATCTCTGAGTTTTCCCTTTAAGTCATTTCTCCCATCTGGCACATCATTCCTTCCCAACCTCCTTCCCACATCCTTCACTTTCAAACTTTATTGACAATTCATCACCATGATACTTAATTCTGACTAGCCTCCATTGGGTGTGATCCTTTCATACTACTAGTGCCTAAGCAGTTGTGTGTGTATGTGAAGAGCCATTTAGAATTTAACTGTATGTGTACAAATATTCAAATACAAATCCAAATCCAATATACAATCACTTTAAATACAGTGTGGACTTGGAGTCAGAAAACCTGAGTTAGAGTTCTTGGTCTGTCACTTAAGTAGCTTGTGACCTTAGACAAGTCACTTAACCTATATGAGTCTTAATTTTTTTCATCTGTCAAGTGGGAATATTAATACTTGTGCTACCCACTTAATAGGGTTGTTGTGGAGATCAAATCAGATAGTATACTAGGTGACCATAAAGACCCATATAAATCTAAGTTGTCAACATTAATCATCATTATTATTATTTTGGCACAAAATAAATTATCAATAATATGAAAATATTAGAAGCAGTTTATGCATAGTAGATAGAGAGTAGGCTGTGAAATCAGAAAGACACAGCTTTTTTTTTCTTCCAGACTGCTTTCCAGTTTTCCCAGCAATTTTTACCAAATAGTGAATTCTCATTCCAAAAACTTAAATCTTTACACTTATCGAATACAAGGTATTTATTTGCTGCTATATAATATGTCTACTCTGTTCCACTGTTCAACCTTTCTATTTCTCAGCCAGTACCATATATTTTTTATAATTACTGCTTTATAATATATGGATATGTGTATATACATTTTGTGTCCATTTCTAGGGTGCAAGGGGAGGAAGGGGAGAAAAAGAAAATTGCACGATAACATATATTTAAAGGGAATTGCAAGTTGTACATCACAGATTTGCAGTTTAATGTACAATCATCTTTTTTTCCTATTCTACTATGTTATGGAAATGATTGTTTTATTTCTTAAGTTTAGAATAAAATGAATAAAAATTTTTAAAGAAAGATACTGCTTCAAGTCTCTCCTCTGACATGTCCTGACTAAGCAACCCTAGGCAAGTCATTTACATCTCAGTGCCATAGGCAACTCTCTAAGATGATCAATGGAGGAACAAGTACTTAAGATGAATTGGTAAAATAAGTTTCCTCATTGAAAACTCCCTGTACAAATAAAATCATAAGTCCATTCATCTATCATACACAGCCTTGAAAAAAAAAAGTGGTTATGAGAGAAATCTATGATTTTATCAGCACAGGAAATGCAGCCTACAACTCACCCATCTATGACTTAATAGACAAGGCCTAGTTGTTTGTTTGTGGGTTTTTTTTTCTTAAAGCATACAGAAGTGGGGTGTAATTTGAACTTGTCAGCCATACTGCAACCTCACTAATTTTTCTATTCTGAATAAAATTATTATGTATATTTGCATTCAGAGGTATATTCTCTAAATTATCCTGAATAGATTGCAAGTTGCTCAAGGGCAAGGCCTTTTGCTACCTCTGGAGCTCTTTATTACTACTAGGATAATACTTTATTCACTGTAGGAGACCAATAAATACTGACTTAAAATTCATTTTACATCTGAGGAAACTAAAAAAATTACTGAGCTTTGTTTCCTCAAGGCTGCACTGCAAGTTACTATCAGAGGAGAGCCTTCTGGCTAGAACCTTGGTGGTGACCAGCCCCCACCCCTCCCCTGACTGCTTTGTATCAATTACAAAGGAGAATTTTTTAATCTCCCTAAAATTTTTCCTCTTGTGAATTCTTAGATTGCATTTATAATTTTACCTTCATCTTTACTAAATTGTACCAAACCCCCATGTGGCTAGGCCCTCTCTCATGACAATATAGGTTAAGCATAAGCATTACTGATCTGGAATTAAGCTCAGAACAGATCAGACTTACAAGCTTCAAGATGTGAGGATGTGCTTGTGCTCCCTCTCTCCCTCTCTCTGTCTCTCCCTCTCTCTGTCTCTCTCTCTCTCTCTCTGTCTCTCTCTCTCTGTCTCTGTCTCTCTCTCTCTGTCTCTCTCTCTCTCTCTCTTCCTCTCTTTCCCCTCCTCTCTCTCATTGTCTATCTGTCTTTATCTGCCTCTATCTCTCCATTCCACCTTCTCCCTCCCCACCCCATGTTTCTTTCTTCTTGTCTATCTCTGTGTCTCCTTTTCTCTTTCTCTCCTTCCTCCCTCTCTCTGTATCTCTGTCTCTATTTCTCCATCTCTCTGATTGCAGGAATTTGCAAGTATTTGAAAATATTGGTGAACTGTTTCCATACACTCTGTAGCCATGAGGTGAATTTACATAGCGTTTAGGTTTTCATGCATGAGCAGTGAAGAAACAAGAGAGGAATTCTACCTTGGGAAGACCAGTGATTTTCAAATTTAGGGGCATAAATCAATATTAGATGCAATGTCTTTCTACTAGCCCCATGAATAGTACTGCCATGTCTTATAATACTCATACTGCTGAATTCTGAAAGGAATAGAGTCCTAAATTATTACCAATGACATGGTTACAAAGAGGAACTGAATCTCAGGACCTATATTTTTGTTCATTTCTCTAGGCGTGTTCTGCATGGCTTGCTTTCTAAGAGCTTTTAAAGGCAAGGCCTGCTCGCCAAAATCTGATGAGGAAACAGCTCCTTGGAGTCCAAGTCCCTCTAGCAGCCTTTTCTTTTGCTTCCTTCTCTGATGTGTATTGAATTTCCATGCAGTGCTTTTCATGTACTGTGTCCCAAACCACTTCATTTTCGGGATAATGGATTACACACCATGTTTAGAATGGGATGTTTTTGTTGAAACAAACATGCCAGCTTTCATGGTTTTAGCCACACTTCACTTTCAGCCATGAAGATCAGTATTAGTGCCACTAAATCAGCAGCATCATTAATTGCAATGGAGAGAATGTGGGTCTGTAGATGAAGGTTAACCCTAATTTAGCATTGCATGATCCCTTTTGCAGTTTACAGCAAAAGGAATATCTGCCTTGGATAAACTTTGGTTATGTGCCACAGCCTATACTCAAGGTATTTGACAGATGATTTTATTTGGCAATGTGGTTCTCATGCTGCTAGACTGTGTCCAAATATTTTCAAACCAATTTTTCAGTGACCCTTCTGCTTCCATGGACCTGAAGCCAGGAATAGTGAGTGGTATCTGACAGAACAAATACTACACTTAAATAATTTATGTGCAGCTCACAGGTCCAGGAAAGCAATGCTGTGAATTAATCTTAGCCCTTGAGAGTCTGACTTTAGTTCATGGCTTAAAATGTTCATTTTCATTTCATGTGCTTTCTTCTACTCCTGTTTCTTTGGCATACTGGAAAAGTTGCTAACATCTTTGCTTAAAATAAACTGGGACAGGGGACTTGTTATCACACAGTATATAAATGGTAGGAGGAAAGGAGAAGCTCTATATTATAATGATGCTTTGTTTTCCTTGCTGTTCCTTACATCTCTGTGTTTCTATTTTTAAAATGGTGCTACTTTCAAACAGGCAGTACAGATGCTCAGAAAGATCTTGGGACAGCCTCTGGTCCCCTGGCCTCTGTTTTCAAAAAACAGGACCAAGGAAAATCTCTTCTTTGGATTTGCTTCATCATCTAGAAGTGATTAACACTCAATTTTCCACTAAGCTAAGGGAGAGGCTTTGTGTTATTTCACTAGCAACAACACTAAAAATGCGTGCTATACAACAACCATTTTAGCACTTCCCAACTGTTAAGTTTTACCATATATCTGGTATCTCATCCTATGCAACCCTTGGCCATATCCTTGCATAAGTCTTCCATAGGAGTGTCTACCCTGTAACATTCTGGCAGCCTTCCTTGAGATCTTTGGATAGGGTCTATGTACCAAGAGAGCTCATGGAGTTTCCAGTAGTTATCCCTTACTGAAAATATTTGGACATAGTCTAATAGCATGTGAGAATGAAGTTTCCAGATAAAATCATCTGAAATACCTTGAGTATATACAAGGTATATGTATACATATGTACACATATATATGTATGTGTGGCATACATATACAATATATATGTATATATACAAATATACTGTATATTTGTACACAAATAATTGAATGAATGGAAAAGCATTTATTAACTTTTTGCTCTGTGCCAAGCGCTGTGCTAAGTGCCAGGATACAAATACAAAAACAAAGACAGCCCCAGCCTCCAAAGAGCTAATGTTCATGGGAGAGACAACCCACTGTGTGGGCCCCTGGAAGGGCCATGTGGTTACTCAGACTTCACTTCTCTGTGTGCCCAAATGGCTTTTCTCTGGTCATCTCACCTGTGATTCTCTACACTCATCTGCAATTCTTCCTTTTAAAGGACAACTATGAGGGTATAGCTTAGAGAGCATAACAAGCCAGGATTCCCATGGGTTCAATTATAATATCCATGTAGATGAATCCACATATCTATGTTTCCTGCCCTAATCTCTCTCCTGAGCTCTATTTCTACATTGCCAATTGCCTGTTGTGCAGTTCTCCCTTTTAAAGGCCTATTGCAAAGGCATAGCTCAGTGTGTATGACAAGCCAGGATTCCCATGGGCTCAGTTATAATCTCTATGTTGATGCCTCCCCATATTTATGTATCCAGTCCTAATCTCTCTTCTGAGCCCTATTCCCACATCATCACCTATTGCATATCTCCAGCTAAATGTCCCTTGGGCATCACAAGCTTAATGAGTCCAAAAATGGAAAGCTCCCTACATATGCCCTCTCCTCCCAAATTCCCTATTTCTCATAAGGGAGTACCATCCTGCCAGTCACTCAGATTCACAAATCACCTCTTCCTTCTTATTCCACATATTGAGTCAGTTGCCAAGTCTTATCAATTCTACCACCACAATGTAGTTCATATCCATTCCTTTCCCTTCACACAGCCTCACCACCTCTCACTTGTACCAGTGTAATAGCCCTTTAATTGAACTCCCAGATTCAAGTTTCTATTGGCTCCAATTTGTCCTCCATATGGTTGAAAAACAAGTATCTTAAAGTACAGGTCAGTATTCTGCTCAAGAACTTTCAGTGGCTCCCTGTTGCCTCTAGGAAAAACACACACAATATTGCTTAGTGGCTTTTAAAGTCCTTTTGCAATATACATCTAATCTATCATTTTAGTCATATATCATATATTCTGTTTTGCAAACTAGCCTACTTGCTTTGCACTAAATTTAGCATTTTGTCTTCCGACCCTGTATCATTGCAGAGATTTTCTTCTAGGCCTAGAATGTACTCTCCTCACCTCTGCCTCTTGGAATGTATAACTTCCTTTAAAGTTCAGCTTGGTGCCACCTCTCACAGAAAGTCTTTTTTGTCATCTCTATTTGCAAATGTTCCCTCAATTCTCAAATTATCATGTATACATCAATAAAATATAAGCTCCTGGGGTAGGGGTGGGGGGAATGGAACTGTTTTTTTTCATTTTGCCTCTGTATCCCTGGTGCTTCATAGTATCCCCAGTATTTTGCACATGAAGGTACTTCATAAATATTCATCAGATTGTAGTTTTTCTACATCTGTAAACTATTCACTTAATATCTCTCAATATATAGTCACTCTCAGTTTTATGTAATTGATTTACATGTCTAGCACTTCCTGCCTTTTTCTAATTTCTGTATAATCTACAAATCATTGACCTCTCTAATTTTATATTCTATCGTGTTTTGTAATATGTTTTTCACCACATATTACCTCTGCCTCAGTCACTAAATATTGAAAAATATGTTGCTTTAATTTGGAGGTTGTTCATATATTTCCCTATTTACTTGTATATTTTTCTTCTTCATCCTCTATAAGAGATATTGGTAAATAAGCTATGATTATTTCCATGCTGGTCTTTGTTCAAATGCTTATCATGAACACAGAAAGACTAGGTGACCAAATATCTCATGAAATGATGTTCCTTGCTGCCCTTGGAGGCATGATAAAATCAGTTCTGTCAAAGCCTTTATCTTCCTGTCCAAGGAGAACATGTGAGCTGTCCTTCCATTTAGCTTTAACTTGTCTTCTGGTTTCATTTATAGCAATAACATCAATTGATATGAATCAGTTCCTACAGCAGTATGTCCATTCATTTATCATTGGACAAGGATCTCACATTTGGAATCCCAACAGCTAAGTTCATGTTTATAGATGGCTTAAAAACTGTGAATCTTAGAAACTTCTCTGCTACTCTAGTCAGAGTCCCTGCAGAAGTAAAAGGGTTGTTGGCTTCTCAGTCACTATGAGTTATGAGCCATTTTTCATTTTTTTTTTTGCTGGTTATTATGACCAAATATCCTTCACCAAATAAAAAGCCCACTGGTGACAAACCTCTTTATGTTTATTAGACTTATCTTAGAAAAGCAACTATAAGCTGTTACTGAGGTTATCCTTAAAACCTTTCCAAAATGGTAGAACCTGTCAGAGCTTAAATACCAGTATCATAGATCTCCAAAATTCAGAGTTTTCTCCATCCTATACCACATGAGGCAGCTGAGTAGGACTTTGTGTAGTACATCATAATTATTCAATTAAGTTAGAAGCATAACATGTGACCTTTACATTTAAGATTTTGTCTTGCATTTATTTTTTCCACCACATTGCATTCTCTATCTTCTGAATTCTGTTTTCATTTTATGCTTTATAAGGTCCATGTAATTTTATTAATAATGAAAATCACCATAACTCTAAGAACTTAAACACACAATAAAAATGACTACCCACACCCATGTTTCCTACTTCTGAAGTATGATTTTTATACATACATGCACATACACATACACACAGAAAGGTGTTCCTATCCATAATAGTTGTTGGGTTTGGTTTTTTTTTTATTTCAGGGTTATTTGAAATGACCCTGATACCTTTGCAGTTATGTTTATGCATTGTCAGCAATTGTCCAGAATATTGTGATATAAGGATCTTAATGATATGATATCCATTGAACTGACATAATAAGTTTTTAGAGAAAGATAACTTAATTGGCACCCTATTATTGGAGCAATTACAGAGGCTCAGTGGTGACAGGAATGTGTTCAGTGAAGCACAAGGTAAGTGGGGTACAGAGTGATTTGAGCAATGGTGATTGGAATCAGCTGTGTGTAATGTGCTGTAAGTTAGATTAAGAGACTGGAGGAGTGGGGGGGGGGGTATGATGAGACATTTAGCTTTTCAGACCACTAAATAACTTCTCTGTTCTTTTAAATTGTCTTTCCTCCTCACCTTCAAATTCAAAATTCAATGTCCAGGGAAAGGTTCCTGTAAGTCCACACAGCATGACACGGTGAAAAGTGCATTGAATTTGGAGTCAGAGACCCACCAACTTTACCTCTATGAGCTTGGGGCAAGTCAAAAACTCTGTAACTTAGTTTCTTCAATTATAAAATGAGGGTGTTGAACTAGATGACCTCTTGTTCTCTAATGTTATCAGTTTAAAATTTCCCTATTTAAGGGCTTTGAAAAGCCCAATAGCTAGGAGTGACAGCGGATAGAGTGCTGGACCTAGAGCCAGGAAGATTCATCATCCTGAGTTCAAACTCGTCCTCAGACATTTACCAGTTATGTGACCCTGAGCAAGCCACTTACCCCTATTTGCCTCAGTTCCTCATCTATAAAATGAGTTGGAGAAGGAAATAGCAAATCATTCTAGTATCTTTGCCAAGAAAACCCCAAATGTGATCTTGAAAAGTTAGACAAAACTGAAACAATTCAATGACAGCAACATAAGCCCTAGATGGGATCTGAAGACCTACATTTATATCTCATCTCAGACACTTACTAGCTATATGATCCCGGGCAAGTAATTTAACCTTTCCATCCTTCAGTTTGTTTATCTGAAAAATGATAATACTAATACCACAAATCACAAGATTATTACAAAGAGCCAATGAAATAATGTTAATAAAATGCTTTACAAACCTCAAAACAAGTATTGTTATTTTACTTTGTCATCTTTTTGATGAAATTCAGATAAAATGGTTTTACTATTATTATTTTCTATTTAATGATCTGTGGACTGTTGCATTGGTAGATAAAATGACTGGTTTTTGCAGTTAAAAGTATTAGGATGTAAATTCATCCTCTGTAGACTAACTGAAAACATTTCTGGGATAACTCCAGTAGCAGACAAAAATGATATGTATTCCCATAATGTTTTGATTTCTTCTACTAACTCTATATTTTCAAAATGTTTCATTACACAGAGTTTGAAGATTAGGAGTATTCGATTTGGTGGCATCTATTTAAAGTGTTGCTCTCAAATTGATTATGGATCCACACTATGTCTGAGTGATCATGGACAACAATTGGGTCCATGATAATGCTCAGATTATAGTCTGTTTTATTGGTTGCATTCTCAAGAATATTTTGATCTACATTATAGTGTAGAGATTTGTCATCTGTCAGTCCATAAAAGAAACTGAACTTCTAGACAATAGTTTGTGTCTTGCGAGGTATTCATCAGGTGCTAAATTCTTATAATTATGTGTTAATACAGTTTCTACAACTTCTTTGTAAAATATACTTTGATCATCGAAAGCCTGGGGTACTAAAGGATAGCCTTTGTATAATTTCAGGTGTCAGTGACCTTTTGTGAATTGCCTTCATTAAGCCCTTAATTTCCAGAAACAAATCTATATGACTTAGCCCTTTATTTAATGCTTGATTGCTGACTTAGCTTTTGACTGAGGTTAGAGAGATGCTGCACTTGGATTATACTTGTATATTAACTATTTCATAGACCCTATTCAGAGTCAAATGATTTTTGGTTATACTTGAGAAATCTAATGGTTGCAATGGCAAGCAAAGTAGTACTTAGTAGTACTAGCTGCTTGTTTCAGCTATTCAAGTACCTTTGATCCTCACCTTTGATTGTATCATGAGTCTCTGTTGGAAACAGTATACACTGTGCTGCCCTTGATAGGCCTAAGGGAGTTTGAAGAGTTTTCCTGCACTTAATAAGCTTAAAGGAATTTGAAGACCTTCCCTTCCCTTAATAGGCCTAAAGTCATCACATGGAGCCAAAAGTGGGAGGAGCTTGCCAAAAGAGTAGAACAGGAAGGGTGGAACAGGAAGGAGCAGAGCAAAATTCAAGTAGAGCTGGGAGCAAGCAGAGGTAAGAGAAAGAATGTTTGTGCTGTTGGCACTCTGTTGTTCTCTCTGTGTTGATGTTACTTTGTCAGACAGAAGCATTCTGTCTGTTGAAAGGGGACTTTACTCTTGTTGTGGAAGTCCTGAAAGAGGACTTTACTCTTGATTTGTGTCTGATTTCTCAAATAGAAGCCTTGTTGGTTGATTTATGTTACCTTGTCATGCAGAAAGTGAATTGAGATGATAATACCAGTAATGTGTATAAATTTTGTTGTAGCTCTGTTAAGCTTTATCTTCCTAGAAACAGAAACTGTGAAGGGCTTGGAGTGGAACAGTCCCCATGAGCTAAGATATAGAACAGAAATGAAGAGCTTCCTATGTGTGAATCCAGACAAGAGCTGGGAACTGTTAGCAGCCTATGGAAGAGAAGCCAAGGGGTTTGAAAGTCAACCTCCAGTCAAGGTGAAAGAAGACTTTACTTGGGTACTCAGTATTCACTGATGAGATTGTGACTTACTGTGACCTAGGGGTGGATGGTGTTTGTACTCTCTGCTACCCCTTTAGGATGATTGGAAGCCAGCCTCCAGTCAAGATGAAAGAGGACTTTACTTGGATACTGTGCATTGATTGAGGAGATTGTGACTTTCTGAATGATATGTTTTATTTAAGATTATCTGACCACCTTAGTAATAGGTTATGTTATATTGTTGTGTATGTTGTACTTTAGTTCCTTAAATGTTTTGCTTTAGTTTTTTGCTGAATAGAGATTTCACTATACTATGTGATTAGATCCTTAAAGTTATTCACAGCAGCAGTCTTCAGGAGAGTTGCTCGTGATTGACTTTACAGTAGTATGTATCTCTTATCAGCCTTTGTTCTACCTAAGTAAAATTATCCCAACTTGTTACAAATGGATTTCTTTAGGTTCCTGGTTTGTTTATCATGTGCTCTGAAGAGGTTTATCCTTTTATATCTTCCTTTTTGATGAAGAAAAATCCATCCTGTTTTAGCGTGATGGGTCCTGTATTTCACTGGTATTTTTTTGTTAAGATATTTTCCAAATTTGTTGTGGTCTACTTATAGTTCCAAACATTCAAATAAAGACTGGTATTGCATAGGCATTAAATACTTTAAACATAATCTTTGCTATTGAACTTTGATTTCAAGGAGTTGGTAAGTCTAAATACTCAGGCACAACTTTCTCCTTGATAGACTTAGATACTTGATAGGTAGATGTTCAATTTGTCTTGTGTAGAGGAGACCAAGATCTAAGTATTGCCTTTATTCTTTGGTTCAACTTTACCTCTGAATTCACATTTGAAGCCATTAGTAGTTATCTTTCCTCAATAAACATTAGGAAGGTTACACTTATGAAGTCCAAATGACATTTTAATATAATTGGAGAAAGATTTCATGAAATCAAATAATTGTTTAGTATAACTTTTTTGTTATCCATATACATCTTATGACTAAGTCATATTTATTCATTTTTAAGGAGATAATGATGGATTTAAATCTAGCCAGCCTCATACTTGCCTAAACAGTCTTCCTTGAAAAACACCATGTTTTAAGTCAAATATTCTTGACATTATCATGATGGCATCCTATTTTTTAGTAGAGAATGATTTTCCATGTGTATATCAAAAACTCTAGCATACTCCCTATGCTTGAGTCTATTTTATATTTTAGCATTTGATGAGGAAGCCATGAGTGTAGAACTGAGCCAAAGACTTTGCATTAATTAATAAAGGAAATGTAAATGTTACAGTCTTTTCAGGTGACTTGTCCAATAATTACCAAATCAATAATAAGATGTTCTGTGTGCTCACAAGCATTTTTAGCACTTCCTTTCTTTTATTCTCAGCCAATACATTGTTTTCTTGTAAATGGTTATAGATATGTGTATGTGGGGGGGGGGGGGAAGGGGGGAGAGAGAGAGAGAGATTTAAGCTATGAATTCTTTGCACAAAGTACATAAGCATACTGATTGGCCTATATTTGAAGTTATCACTGTTGCTCTCATATGAGATGCCTTCTGTTAAGAAAGGTGAGATCAGATTTATCTCTGAGAGGAAGCTGATAAAGAGCTTTTCATTGAATTCATGGTCTACTGTGAAGCATTTAAATCAATAATTATAGATTTTATCTAGCCCCACTACTTTACAGTTTTGCAGAGAAACTAGAATTTCTGTAATGCACCTTCATGTCACTATTTTGTTGTTCATTCAATTAGTGGAACACTTACTTTTTTGGTTTCATATAATTCAACTTGCATTTTCATCATATTGGACTTTTCTTAAACCTATAGATGACCAGACATTTTATATATTCTCCTAAATAGGGGATTCTTTCCCTCTTCTGATCTTTGTTTGTCAAGCCTCAGTAATAGACTTTTGGTTAATGTTGAAATGTTTATTTTATTCTTTTTACTACTTTGATGCCTTAAACTTTTAAAATTTGATTTCAATTGTTAAGGGAATCTAAAATTTCTAATACACTTTTGTTTTATAGATTCCATTATACATGCTTTTAATTAGACAGTGCAGTATTCAAGTTTTCTGCAGCTCATATCAAGCAGGTATTGATGTCATCTTTCAATGCCTTCCTATAAGTCTTCAAGAGCTATCTCAAGTGACTTCTTTTTTGGTGATATTTGTTGTCTGTCCTCAAGAGTATTTCTTTAGAACTCTATTTTTCTTTTTAGCATGATGTTTTCAGCCATGCTGTCAAATGTTTTCAATGAGGATGAAGGTCATTAAGGTCAGCTACAGCACTGATGGTAAATTCTCCAATTTGTGAAGGCTACAAGACAAGACCAAAGTGAAGGGAGTGTTGGTGCATGATTTTCTGTTTGCAGATGATTGTGCACTCAATACAGCCCCTGAAGCTGAGATGCAACAAAGTATGGATCAATTCTCTGCTACTCATGGTAGTTTTTGGCCTAACAGTTAACACCAAGAAAACACAGGTGCTCCATCAGTCACCACTACACTATCCAAACATGGAACCATCCAAATGGAGAAGTTTTGAATGCTGTGGATAAGTTCACTTGCCTTGACAGTATACTTTCCAGGGATGCACACACTGATAATGAGGTTGACACACTAATTGCCAGAGATAGCTCAGTGTTTGGGGAGCTCTGAAGGAAAGTATGGGAGAGAAGAGGTATTAAAACTGACTACCAAACTGAAGGTCTACAGAGCCATTGTGCTGACCTCATTGTTGTATGCCCGTGAAACATGGACAGTTTAGCAGAGCCATGCCAGGAAACCAAATAGCTTCCATTTGAATTGTCTTAGGAAGATTCTGAAGATCACCTGGCAGGACAAGGGACCAGATACTGAGATCCTTACTCAAACTAAACTGCCAAGCATTCAAACTCTACTTCAGACAGTGCAACTCTGAGGGGCTGGGCACATTGTTTGAATGCAAACCATACATGTGCCAAAAAGACTATTTTATGGAGAACTCACACAGCATAAAGTGTTCACATGGTGGTCAGAGGAAGCAATATAAGGACACTCTCAAGGTCTCCCATGAGAACTCTGGAATTGATTGTGTGATATGGGAGACACTGGCACAGGACTGCTCAGCATGCCATGCCCACCTCAGAGAAGGTGTTGTTCTGTATGAGCAAACCAGAATTGGAACAGCTCAAAGGAAATGCAGTATTCATATATTTAGAGAATCCACCCCAAATGTTCACATGGAATATTTGTGCCCAACCTATGGTAGAGCATTCCGAGATTGTATTGCTCTGATCAGTCACAGTCAGACATGTTAAAATTTGATGTTAGCATAGTGAAGTCATTTTTGGTCCTCTTTAAGAACAAAAGACGCCAACCAATCAACCAACCAACATTTATTTCTAAGATTCTTACCTTGGCAATGGCTCCTGCATATACAATCATGGCAAGGTTACAGAAATGTTTTTACACTTTCTGTCAAATACTATAAGAGAACATATTTGTCCATGATATAGCAGATACTATCTTTTATAAGTTACTCTATATTAGTATAAATGATCAGCTAGCTTATTCATGACATCAAAGTTAATAAGGGTTTTTTTTTTAGAATTCTAGTTGAAGTGGGTGCATTGCCTTTTCAAAATCATCTGAGATATTGACATTGTTTTGGTTGTTTTTTTAATAAGGTATAAATTTCCTGAGTTTCCATTAAGTAAAAATGTTCAATGATGTGATGTCTTCAACTCTTTCTTCTTCATATTATAGTATCTCTTTGATTTTGTCTCTTATCCAGTTTTGGCTTACAAATGAATTTATATTTTGTGATTGCTCTGCATTAGTCCAAAATACATTATTATGTGACTTGAAGCTGAGGCAACCACTGCCAAGAAACAGTGTGAAGCCTTTGTCAATGACTGGTGAGATTTGTTTCCAAATTAACTATGTAATATAGTAATGGTGCATAAAGACAATATTCATACCTTTAGTCCATTTTTATGCAAACTCTTGGTTTTCCCATTTTCACTACCAGTACCATCTGCACCAAAGTGCTTCGCATACATGAGGCATTTCAGTTGCTTGTATGTTCCACCAAATCTTACCCTTTTTTTGGTACCAGAACATGACTAAATGCCACTTACTCCACTATTTTTTGTGAAGCATTATCTTGATTTCAAGTAGGACCGGACTAACAACTCTATGCCATTGTATCAATTTCTCAATTTCTTAGTTATGTAGGAGTTTAATCACATTGGTCAAAGTGGTAGCACAATTGGTGATATTGCCAGAACCAAAGTGTCCATGTTTTCACATTCTTGTCCGACTATAACCACCATAGAGATGTCTTAAGGCATTTAACATCCTCACTATATTAATGCCCTGCTTTGTATTTTCTTATTTTACTATTGTTTCCCCTCCCCCCACTTTTAACATGATTTAAAAGTTGGGTTAGTGATTAAAGTTGTGGTGTTGATGGTGGTTTTTATGATTTATATTATTCTAGGATTATTTCACCCTTGTGATGTCATTCATCCTCTGTGAGAACGAAGTATGAAGAAAAACAACAACTAAATCAGGGGAAGTCATCTAGACTAGGCCTTTTGGTCCTATGACATATAAATCTTAGATTTGTTCCAGATATCTGCAGTTAAGACCAGCAAAATGTCAACTGTTACTGATAACTTTGTGATAAAATGAATATGTTAACTTTAAATTTTTACTGGCAACTTTAAGATGATTTGGATATTTTAACGAACTAACCCCAAGGTGACACAGATAATAATTCATCTATTCCACCCTGCTCCCTCCCGCCCCCCCCCCAAAAAAAAAACAGAAAAATTAGATCTTAAATACCTGCCCAACAGTACTCTTCCTTCAGTCTCCACAGGTTGGTCTTAACCAAGTTCATGCTGCTGAGTGCTCTGTGAAGTCAAGCACGAGCAGCTTTCCAGAGGACTACTGCTGTGAACAGCTTTTTAGGTTCTGATCACACAGTATAGTGAACTACCATGGGCTGCTCAGTGTCCAGCACTAAGCATGATCAGAGACATAAATAAGAAATGACCAGACCATGTGGGTAGTTCAAGGAAGAACCATGAACTCCATTTATTGATTCTTAGTACAAGGTTTTTATAGAGCAAATGAGACAAAGGAATAGGACTCAAGCATTCTTATCATTACCTTAGTCTGTTATATCCTGGAAGTAGCACAGAATAGACTATGTGATAAGGCTTTGTTATCTAGGTGCCAAAAAGACTTAGGAAAAGTCAGTTAATTCCTTTCACATGCAGTCACATTACAAAGGATGCTCTCCAGAGCTGGCTTCAAGGTCGAAGCCAAAGCCATGATCATAGAGGACATTTGCATAGGAGCCGACCATGTAAGAATCAAATATTTTGGCTCTCAATGACTAAAGTCTTGGGGTAGAACCTATTGGTATCAGAACTCAAACAACACCTTTTAAGTGTGACCCATATCAAAAGACCCAAGGAGCAAGCTTAACAAAAAGCAGCTTTGTGATGGGCCTTCTATAGGGCACATAGTCTGAGTCCTGAATCAGGCCTCTTTGGCTCCCCACATTGAACTCTCTATTTATTCAATAACAAATCAGAGCAAAACATTCACAGAAAATCAAGGCACAGCATTCACAATGTTACAACTTATCACAGAAAATCAAAATACAGTATTCACCATGTCACAACTCAACAACTTATCACTAAAATGGCCACATAGTTTTCACCAAAGTACAATCATTTAGTAACTCAATCATTTAGTAACTTAATCATTCAATCATCCTTAAGGAGGTGGTCACAAAGTACAAAAGGCAAAGTTCCCCACCATAGGGTGCAATTAAGTTACAATTTCAATAGTTACTGCTCAGTATCCTATTTCATCAGTTACTACTCAGTACATTTAGAGAGGTCTTTTCATCTTGACTCAGGCCAGCTTCCAGCTCCCATGGTCCCTTTTCCATGGTCCCAGATCCTGCCCAAATCTAACCAACTGCCACCTGAGTTCAAAGGCAGACAGCTCCCAGCTTCTTGTCCAGCTCTCCATGCAGTTCCTGCTCCAAATTGGGGCTCACAGTGTCCAGTCCATCTCAAATCCTTCACAGTCTCTGTCCTGGGAAGACAAGGCTTAACAAAGCCTCAAGAACATTCGTACACATTAACAAAGTCACAACATTTGTGCAAAGTACCGGCACCACAGTCATGCTTCCTAAGTCTTCTGCGGCTCCAGCTGGTCCTGGGAAATCCTCAGCAGCTCCAGCTGGCCCTCAGAAATCTTCAGCACCATAAGCTCCATTCTCAAAATCAAAATCACTTTATGCAGGCTCTACATGGCTTGCTCCAGGAAATTCTGTCTCAGTTCTCAATTGTCATTCCTCTTCTCAGTTCTTCTCAAATCTCAGTTCAGTCTTCAGTCCAGTAGCAGCTGCCCTCCCTCCACGATGCTTCCCTCAGGAAATTCTGACTGTCCAGCTTGCCCTCTTCCTTATATATGGTATTAGCTTCTTTCTGTTCAGCCCCTTCCTGTCACATAAGCAACAGGGGTTCCCTGTTCAGCCCTTTCCTGTTAAGTCAGCAACAAGGGATCATACCTTCTGTTTCTTTAACAGAGGCTTAATTTGAAAGTAGGTGCTAAGTACTTCTTAGCTTGTCAATACAAAGGGATCTTCAAATTTCATTACTACTACATGTTCCCAATTCTAATCCATGGTAACATAAAGGGAGTTATACTCAGTGCCTTTCCCATTACTTCTTCTCTTCTCCACACCACCTGAATTCCTTCATCACCCTTTTCCTGTTCACATGTTGTCTGCTTCTTTGTGCATACCACTGCTTATCTTTGTAATTTCTGTGCCATATACCCCTCTACTCTTTGTGCCTTATTAAAGTGTAATTGCAGCCTCACTTCCCATTGCCATCATGGTCTTTCCTTGCAGGTACCCAAAGAACTGGGTATGCCTACCCCATTTCATACAGTAACAATTTGAGGATTATTTCTTAGAATTGTAGAATAATGACATTTCTTTTGTGCATGTTTAAGTAAAACTTTTACTATCCAATTCATTTCTCTATCATCTATCTTCTTGTCCTGTTTCTTAATTAAATAACTTTTAAATTTTTGGATGCATGTGTCACTTGTATAATCTGGCACATAGGTGGCATTGCTAGGAGTTGGAGCCATGGTTTGGATAGATGATAATCCAAAGTAGCAAAATGAACCTAGAAAGTAGTGAGGGATCTATCCCAGAGTCTTGTGGGAACTCATGGGGCCCAAGGCTACTCAAAATTATATGTAGCATAATGCACTTAATAATGAGTGCTTGGTCAATGTTGATAACATGGAGACAGAGCTGGAAGATCAGAGAGAGAAATTCTGTCACCTAAAAGATAAGGGCTAACTCTCTCAAATTTAGAGGATTTAGATCAACTGGATATTATATGCACATTTAATCTTAATAGAAGCTGAATGGTCTCTTAAAACTCCTTTAAAATACTTATCTCTTATTGAAATTGCAGGACTAATCCAATAGTAAGAAAATCTTTTGGCTATCACTCTAGCTTCTCCATCCCCAATCCTAGTATGGGCTATCTAGGTGACAGCAAGGCCTGTGCTCTCTGCATTTTATATTCATGTTTCAAATAGAAGGATAATAATAATAATCTTCAAATATTTAATAAAAAGAACTGGCTTAAAAGTAACCTTATCTACTTGCTACTGAAAGATTTAAAGTTGGAAATAACCCTTTGCCACATATGAGTCAAGTTGCTATTTTTCCTTTTGCTGGATTTATCATAACCACTCTAGATATAAAAAAAAAATTTCCTGCTGTTCAAGTTTAATTACGTAGAAATATTTTATGTGACATCTGAAAGAGAGTTAGACCATTGCAACAAGAGGTCATGTCTATGAAACAAAGCAGATTATAATAAACCTCTAAATGTATCATAATAAGCTGAATCAAAATAACCTGTTTAATAGATTAATACTTCCAGTAAAGAAAGAAAACAAAATGGTTGGGGCGGCTAGGTGGCGCAGTGAATAGAGCACTGGCCCTGGAGTCAGGAAGACCTGAGTTCAAATCCGACCTCAGACACTTAACACAAAAACTGGCTGTGTGACCCTGGGCAAGTCACTTAACCCCAATTGCCTCCAAAAAGGAAAAAAAAATGGTTTCTTGCCACTGATGTTTTCTACACTTAATCTCATAAAAAAGAGACTAAAATCATCAATCAGGTGTCAATTTCATATAAATACTTGCCTTAGTTACTGCTAGCGTACTTGACAAAAGATGAAAGGTATCATTTACAATATGGAAGATGTTATTAAGTTCTAAAGCATAGAATTATAATATGTAAAATTTATATAGTGTTTTGAGGGTTGCAAAATCTTTTACAACTACTATCTCACATGAAACTCACTGTGAGGTAGGTTATAGTGGCATTTTTGTCCCCATTTTATAAATAAGCAAACAGAGCTTGGCCACAGTCACACAGCTATCAAATATCAAAGGTGGAATTTGGGCTCAGGCTCTCCTGCCTCCAAGAGAAGCATTCTTTCCAGGACACCACCTTTATAGAAGTTCAGATTTATTTGTCTCTTTCATTCAGTACCTAGCCCAGTGGAACTAAAACCACAAACAATACATTTTTGTATCCAATTCTAAACTAGAATTATATTTACTTTTGATCATCTTTCATGAAAATGAGTTCCCTTCTTAACTTCTCTCTTGCTGTCAATAATACCAAAGTGAAAACTGCATACTCATTTTTGACATATTCTTTGACCTTATCCTCTATATGAATTCAGTCCTATCAATTTTTTTCATGTAGATTTTAAAATAATTTCCGTTACAATAATAATAGTAAGTTCTTATTCTAGGCCCTTCAAGGTTCAGTTCAGGTGTTGCCTTCTACCAGAGTCCCTTCCTCATCCCTTTAACATTTAGCACTGTCTCCCCTACAAATCAATTTGTATACTCTTCTCCCTCTTCCCAATGTAATTGTAGGTACCAAGATTTTGAGATGGAGGCAAGCTTAAATGTAGCCTAGTAGTATTTTTACTGGTGTAGTTACTAGAGGACCAGTACTTACAGTCAGAAAGATCTATGTTCAAGTCCTATTTATGATACATACTGTGACCATGGGCAAGTCATTTAACTTCTCATTACCCTAGGCAACTTTCTAAAACTAAGTTACAAAATTGTTGTTGATCTACATTGGCAGAAGGGGTGTCTACACCAGCAGTTCTCAATATCAAATAATACATCTAGAACAAACACAGAGTGAAATTTCTTTCCTGTGTTCATGTTGCATCTCCCTATAGGGTTCTTGAAGGTTCAGGGCCTTACACATAATAGACTGTTAGCAAATACTTATTGAATGGAATGGTAATGGACTCAGAATGCAGAATGAAATATTTGGGTTTTTTGAACAATGCCAGTGTAGCCATTGCTTTGCTTAACAATATGCATTCATAGCACAGTTTGGTTTGTTTGGTTTGTTTTATTCTTTCTCTAGTAGGAGTATAGGAGAAAGAATGTAGATTTTTCGTTGACCAAAATAATTTAATTTAATTTTAGAATAAATGAAGTTCACAACTTCTTGCCAACAATGATTTGCCTATGATAAGCAGAACAAAAGACATCGTCAAAGTCAGTCAATAAACATGTATTAAGCTTCTACTATGTGCTCTTACAGCACAAAGGGAAGACAATATATAAATAACTATGGACACACAAGATATACACAGGATCATTTGGTGATAATAAAAGGAAAACACTAGAACTAAGAGGGATCAGGAAAGACTTCTTGTAGATGATGAATGATTCTGAAAAAAAAAAATGGGACCCAGGCCTATAGCATGACCATGATAGCAAACGAACAGGCTGTGCTACACTGGAATTAAGAAGAAATATTAAAAGACTGAGAAGAAAAGATAAAGGAAAAGATACAGTATTGAGCACTTTTGGAAAAACATGGACAAGAACAGTATAGGATGAGAAGACATGGACAGGGTTTGATGGGTGCTGATAAAGAGAGTGCCCACATCAATGTGATCATGAATTAATCAAAGCAAAATGAACATTTCCCCTTCATTCCGAAGAACGGGGTTGGAGTCTCAAATCTGGGTAGAGAAAAAAAAACGTTCCGTATAAGAAGTAAAAAAAAAAGCTAGGTTTCCTGTGGAGGAGACAACATATAATAAGGATATAAGATTAAATAAAAGCTTCATTCCAGTAACACCTTATTCTCTTTCCCACAAGCACACAGATTTATTCGTCCTATCTACTTCTCTCCCACAAATCCTGAATTTATGGTCAGTTGTAAGATAATGAAAAAAGTTATTGTATGACCACCATATGGATGCCATTTCTCTTTTCTGTAAGTAATGGCTTTCCACATAATCCTCCTTCTACTGTAGAATAAATTAACTAAATTTCACACAGATTAGAAGCCAGGTGTCATCTATTTTAGCCTTGAAATAAACAAAATAATTGAATGTTGTTTAATTTAATTAGATCAAATAATAGCTTGTTTGGTCTCTACCTGTACCATGTATTCTTTCACATGCATGTAAGGTCAATTTGGGCAAGATAGACCATGGATGAATAGAAAAATAAAGTGTCGAGATCATTTTTCTCTTTCTCCTCTGCATTGTTATTTTTTTTTTTTACCATTCCATTTCTAAGTATGCTTTCTAAACTGTTAATTTGTCAAAGCTCTAGGAAAAGCACTTGAAGAGGTTCAGATGAAGAATTAGTATATTATTAAAAAGCAAAGCAACTTGGTTTTTTAATAAAAAATTTAATACTTTTCTTGACACATAATATGTCTTCATTCTTAAGCTGGAATAGGTGGGATTAATGTTTGCAAGTGACAATATACTAAGAAATTTTTGAAATAATATGCTATTCTGAGACTTATTTACATACTCCAAGTAACTCAAAGTATCATTATATGCCCTTTCCCCTTCTGCATGTCTACATTTGAAGTCTAAATTCAGTGGCCCCTAATTTGCCTGTAACCGAATCATATAAACACTCTGCCCTCTGAGACTTTCCTAGAAGGCTTATTTCATGACAAATCAGCCACATAGTTTAAGGCTACAACTCCATGGAGTTGCCATGTGGTCATTTGGGGTTATTTTTCTTTTCTGACTTTAATATTGAGATTCACCGAATCGTATGGCTTCAGATTTAGAAGAGACAACTAAAGGAACATAATGCTATTCATGGCCTAATGACTATCTTCTCTACAGCATACCTGACAAGCAGTCATGCTTCCTTTGCTTAAAGACCAGTAGTAAAGAGGAATGTCTATTCCCTCATGGTAGGTTTGTTCTACCTGGAGATAGCCCTAATGGTAATAAAGCTTTTACTAAAAACAAGCCTAAATTTGCCCTTTAGTAAGTTCTAGTTGTTGTTCCTAGTTGCCTGGTAGGCCAACAGAATAAATTTAGTCCCTCAACACTTAGATGGCTATCATGTCTTACTTTAATAATTTCCTACTGCTTTTAGAGTCAAATATATACTGCTCTGTTTAATTTTTTTAAATTCTTGGCCCTGACCTACTCTTTCAACCTAATTGGACACCCTCCCACACTCTTTGATCCCACCAAAATGACCTTCTCTTTGTTCCTCAAATGCAAAAATCCATCTCCTTTCTCTGTACCTTTATGTTGGCTCTTCCCAGTGTCAGGAACACATGTCGTCTATTTACAGAATCCCTCTTTCCCATCAAGATGCTGCTCAAGGACCAGCTTCTACAGGAAGCCTTTCCCAATCCCCTCAGCTGCTATTGTCATCCTTCTCCAATTAATTTCTCTTTATTCTCTTTATGTTTGTTCTGCATATTCTTATATATGTCCCTGTTGTCTCCCGTATTAGAATGTAAGCTCTTTGTGAATAAAAAAAGTTTCATTCATTATAATTGTTTCCCCCATGCAGACATCAAATAGACACTGAATAAAAGTGTATTAATTGATTGATTAAGGTCTCCACTACATCTTTTTTTCCATGATAAACATCCCTACTTCCTTCAGGTGATTCTCACATGTTACAATCTTTTTTTTTTTCCGTTTTTCAAATGCTTTATTAACTTCTGATTTACATCATTCATTTCTGCCAGATTTTGAGTTACAAATTTTCTCCCCATTTTCCCCCTACCCACCACCCCAAAATAGCAGGCCTACAGGAAGAGTCCCTCCTCCAATCTGCCCTCTCCCATATTTTCTCCCATACCCTTTTCGACTTTTCCAGTAGGGCATGGTGGATCTCTATGCCACAGTGCCTGTATATATTATTTCCCAATTACATGTGAAATAGTATTGATAATAGGATATATATTAAACATTTGATTTTAAAACTTTGAATTAAAGAATCATTCGCTTCCTCCCTTGTCACCCACCCTTACTGGGAAGATAAGCAGTTCAGCATAGGTTGTACATGTGTAGCTAATGAAAAACAATAACATAGTAGATATATTGTAAAACACTGACTATATTTCCCTCCCTCCTATCCCACCTCCTACTTGTTCTATTCTCTACTTTGATCCTGCCCCTTTTCAAAAATGAGTGCTTCCAACTTCCCTCCCCCCAGCCTGCCCTCCCTTCCATCATCCCCCCTGTCATCCCCTTCACCCCCTACTCTCCTGTAGGGTGAGATACCCTATTTAGTGTGTACTTCATTCCCTCCCCAAGCCAAATTCAGTGAGAATAAGGTTGACCCATTCTCTTTTGCCCTCTTATTCTTCCCCTCCATTTTAACCATTTTCCCTTGCCTCTTCTATATGAGATAGTTTACCCCATTCTGTCTCTCCCCATCTCATTATATTCCTCTCTCACCTCCTAATTTCACCTTTTAAGTATCATCCCTTCCTGTTAAATTGGTCCTGTGCCCTCTATGTCTACCTGTATACATATACATATATACATATATATATACACATTCACATATCTATTCATATGCCCATATACCCTCATATATAGACATATATATATTTCTATTCCCTTCAACTATTTTCATACTGAGAAAAGTTTCATCAGTTACAATTATTGTTTTTCCATGTAGGAATGTTAATAGTTCAACTTTGATAAGTTCCTTATGATTTCTTTTCCCTGTTTACCTTCTCATGCTTCTCTTGCTTCTTGTGTCTGAATGTCAAATTTTCTATTCAACTCTGTTTTTTTTCATCAAAAATGTTTGAAAGTCCTCTATTCCACTGAATGACCATGTTTCCCCCTGAAACATGATACTCAGTTTTGATGGGTAGGTGATTCTTGGTTTTAATCACAGCTCCTTTGACCTCCGGAATATCATATTCCAAGCCCTTAGATGATCCCTCAGTGTAGAAGCTGCCAGATCCTGGGTTATCCTGATTGTGTTTCCACAATATTCAAATTGTTTATTCCTGGATGCTTGTAATATTCTCTCCTTAACCTGAAAATTCTGGAACCTGGCTATAATATTCCTAGGAGTTTTCTTTTTGGGATCTTTTTCAGGAGGTGATCTGTGGATTCTTTCAACCTCTATTTTGCCCTCTGGTTCTAAAACATCAGGGCAGTTTTCTTTGAGAACTTCTTGGAGGATGATTTCTAGGTTCTTATTTTGATCATGGCTTTCAGGTAGTCCAATAATTTTTAAATGATCTCTCCTGGATCTATTTTCCAGGTCAGTATTTTTTCCCATGAGATATTTCACATTGCCTTCTATTCTTTCATTTGTTTGGATCTGTTTAACAGAATCTTGATTTGTCATAAAGTCATTAGCTTCCATTTGCTCCAATCTAATTCTGAAGCAATGATTCTCCTCAGTGAGCTTTTGAGATTCTTTTTCCATCTGGCAAATTCGACTTTTTAAGGCATTCTTCTCCTCATTGCCTTTCTGAGCCTCCTTTGCCATTTGAGTCAGTCTGTTTTTTTAAGGTATTATTTTCTTCAGTCAGGCTGTTGACTCTCATTTCATAATTTTCTTGCATTGTTCTCATTTCTCTTCCCAATTTTTCCTCCGCTTCTCTTATCTGCTTCTTAAGGTCCTCTATGGCCTGTAAGCAGCTCATATTTTCCTTTGAAGCTTTTGGTGAAGGAGTTCTGACTTCCATGTCTTCCTCCTGTTCCATGCTTTGCTCCTTTTTGTCCCCAAATAGGAGTCTAATGTTGGAATCTTCTGTCTGCTTTGTTTCCTTTGCCTGGTCATGTTGCCCCTCAGTCACTTGACCCCTGGGCTTTTTGCCACAGTAGGATTTTGCCACCAGACAGAGGAGCTTTCTTCCCAAATGCTGGGGTTTTCTCAGCTGCCAGAGGTATTAGATGGGTGCCCTCTCTGAGGCTTCCACATGCTCTGGCAAGCTGGACACACACCCCAGGACCTCCACCCTAGACTGCAATCCAGATCCAAGCAGATTAAAGCAAGAGCTATTTCCCCTCAGACTGGTCACTTGGTCCCCCTACACTCTGTAGGCCAGGAGCTGAAGCTGCCACATGGAGCTGGCTGGCTGTGCAGGCATCTCAGCAGCTTCTTGCCCCAGGCCACAAGCCGACTGCACTCCCACTTACTGGGTCCCAAAGTCCAGACTACACTGACCTCTCACTTTGTCCTTCACATCTATGTGTTGATAATTCTGGAAACAGCCACAGCTGCTACTGATCTGGACTCCCAGAGGCTTGTCAGGCCCGCCCTGGGGCTAAAACCTCTGGCTCATGTGGGCCTGGGCTTGGATCCCAGAGCACTGCGCTGGCCAATTCCTGCCAGCCTGCAAGGCTGTCCTCAGTGGGATGTTAGCTTCTCTGTGTCATTTTGTGGGTTCTGCAGCTCCGAAGTTTGTTCAGGGTCCCCTTTTTACATTGATTGGGGAAGGTGAAAGCCTGAGCCCAGCGGAGCTAGTGCTTCTACTCCATCATCTTCCACATGTTATACTCCTGAGGTCCTTCACAATCCTGGTTGCTCTCCTCTAGATACACCCCAGTCTATCAGTGACCTTCCTATTGACATAAGGTTCTCTTCTTTGCTAGAGACTGATAGCTCAATCTTCCAATGTTACATAAGGGGCAGAGTTGGTTTGTATTTTTCTCTATTAAATTTCATTTTCTTAATCCTATCCAAAGTTCTATTTTGTCAAGATCTTTTTGAATCCTGCCTCTGTCATACAGCATGCTACTGATTCCTCCCAGTTTTTGTGTCCTGTGAATAACTAATTAATATGACATCTGTTCCTTTACCTAAGTCATTGATAAAAAATTTAAGTAGGGTAGAGCCAAATACTGATCCCTGGAGCACTCTACCAAGCTGATGTTAAACCATTAATGATTCCTCTGGGTCCAGTCATTCAACCAGTTCTGAATCCCTTTGCTTCCTGTTTAGTCCACATCTTTTCATCTTTTTTGCCAAAGATACAATCAGATATTTTGTTAAATGATTTCCTAAAATCTAGGTCCACTGTACTTACAGCATTCATTCCCCTGATCTTCCAGTCTCATTAGAAAAAAGAAATATGACCTGCTCTTTGTGAAGCCACACTCACTCTTTAGATCACTGCTCCATGTTCATTAACTATTCCGATAATAATACTTTTTTTTTAAAGCAATCGGGGTTAAGTAACTTGCTCAAGGTTACACGGCCAGTTATTATTTCTGGGTGTGGTGCTGAGTATCTGAGCCCGGATTTGATCCAGGTCATCCCAACACTGGAGCCGGTGCTCTTACTGGCTGAGCCACCTGGCCGCCCCTAAGCAATTAGGGTTAAGTAACTTGCTCAAGGTTACACGGCCAGGTGTTTCTGGGTGGGTGCTAAGTGTCTGAGCCCGGGATTCGATCTCCAGGTCTTCACAACACTGGAGCCGGTGCTCTTACTCGCTGTGCTACCTGGCCGCCCCCCGATAATAATACTTTTGAGAATTTTGTAAAAAAAAAAAAAAATAGAGTCAAACTCATTATCCTATTGACTGCATTATCTTTCCTTTTATAAAATCCAGCGGAACATTTTACCTTTGCCAATCCTGTGCCCCTTCTTTCCCCTTTCAAGATCTTTCAGAGTTCATAGTAGCTGAGTGGTGATGATTTTTGCCATTTTTTTTTCTTTTTAAGGATCTTAGGATGTTGTTCATTTGAGCCAGATTACTTAAACTTATCTTTGAGATCAACAAGTTACTGACACTCTACTTTGTCCCCAAATACATTTTCTTTCTACTTAAAATAGACATATTTGATTTTTTTTTTCCTGACAGAACCTAAGTTAATAGATAAAAATGAGTTTAGGTAAGTAAAGCAATTAGTGTAAAATATACTTAAAATAAAAATCACAGCAAGGACCTGTGATTTCATGAGCATAGAAATTCCTTCCACAAATGAGATCAAAACCCACCCATAAGTTAGTAGATGAATAGAAAGTTGAATGAGGCTTAGAGAGCTTAGGAGACTTGACTATGGTCACCCATTTTGTAACTACGAGAGGTAGAATTCAAACACAACTTTTCTTGATCCTAACTCCAGTACTCAGTACACCACAGCATGCTGCCTTTTATTACTGTAAAAGTAAATGGGAGAAATAAGGGTGAAATGGAATCTTGTATCTGTATTTGTAAACTTCAAGATGAATACAGACACATTCAATATGTCAAGAACAACAGGATCAAAAAATATAGCATTGGAAGTTACCTTAGAGACATGGTATATCCACCAGATTTTGTTTGTTTGTTCTGTTTGTTTGTTTTTGCTTTTTGGAGGGGGGGGGGAAGCAGGACAATTGGGGTTAAGTGACTTGCCCAAGGTCACACGGCTAGTTTTTGTGTTAAGTGTCTGAGGTCAGATTTGAACTCAAGTTCTCCTGACTCCAGGGCCAGTGCTCTATTCACTGCACCACCTACCTGCCCCCAATCCACCAGGTTTTACAGCTGAGAAAACTGAGGTACAAAGAAGTTGAATAACTTGCTCCATGTTACACAAACAGTAACATAGTTAGGAATCAAACTCACATTCCCTTCACCAAATCCAGCACTCTTTCTATTGCATCAAACTTATGGAACCTGTTTTAAATAAGCTTCTACTAAGAATAATAATTTTAAATGCCTAACATATTAAATATGAAATAGTTTAATATAATTGGAGTTATACCAGAAAAGTTGCCAAACTGTATTATACATATATTTTGACCCAATAATACTATTGTTGGTTATATAACCCCAGGAGATAAGACAAAGGGAAAAGTCCCCATGCATACAAAAATATTTATAGTGGTACTTTTTGTAATAGAAAATATCTGAAAGGAGTCTAGGTGCCTAAAGATGGAGGACTGACTGAACAAATTACAGTAATGTTACATGTTGTTATTGTTTCACAAGAAATAATGAATATGAAGAATTCAGAGAAATTTTTGAAGACTGGTATAAAACTAAATAAACAGAACAAGGAAAAAATATACATAGTAACCTCAGTAATGTAAGGGAAACAATATTGAAGGTCTTCAGAACACTAATCAGTCCAGTGATAAATCATGACTTCAGAGGACTGATACTAAAACTTGTCTGCCAATACTCAGCAGAGAAATGGTGAACTATAGATATAGAATAAAGCTTATACTTTCAGGGAGGGTTCCACTTGAAGTGGGGTAGGGGGAGTCTTTGAAAGTGAGAAGAATATCAAAAAAATAGTACCAATAAAACATGTAAATATATGCATTTATTCATGTTGTGTTATATATGTGTGTGTATACACTCAAATGCATACGCACATTTATGTATTCTTTTTAGTGAGAGACCCAGCCTGCTGAACATATCCTGTATGTTTCTGTCTCTGTATTTTTGTTTATGTTTCTCCCTACTCCAATAGCCAGTTCCTTCCTTATCTCCACTTATTAAAACCCTAACTATCCTTAAAGGCTGCACTCACATGCCATCTCTTCTGCCATGAAACCATCCCTGATTCCTCCATCCAGAAGATATATGCCAGGGATATGCTGAAGCCAGCTTGAAGAAGCTCCTAAGAGCTGACTTTTAAATTTTCAGTGTCAGCATTTAAACTTTGGAAATCAGCAAATGCTATAAATAAGAGCTTGATATATTGTTTTGTTGATTTTCTAGAATTAGGAAAATGAAGGAAAAAATGTTAAAAATGCATCTTAAACTTCAAAGTATGTTATTCATAAATTTTTTTCCCAGTCAGTTGTTAAACATTTATCAGTACATCCCTGGATATACCCCTTCTCTTCTCCCTCATAGGTCTTATAATGTTCTAATTTGTGTACATGTCACAAAATTCCTAAATTGTAACCTTTCCTGAGGAGAAGTTCTGTTCCTTGTTACTTGTTGTATCCTGCATTGGGCTTAGCTAGTATATACCTTTCATGTGGTAGTTACTCAGTAAAATACCTGCTAAGTTTGTTGAATCAAGACATTTCTTTGCCTCACTAGAATACAAGTTTTCATTGCTTAAACTAATTTCAGATTTGTCATTTACTAGCTGCATGACTTTGGGCAAGTCACACTTCACTTCTCAAGCTGTCAGTTTTATCATCTGTAAAATGAAAGGGTGTGACCTCTGGGGTCCCTTTCATCTCTAATGGTCTATGATTCTATGAATGAAGGAATCAATCAATCAGTGGTTAGTGATGTATGTCTTTCTATTCCAAGGAGTAATAACATTATCCATAGCATATGTCCTCCAACTGCTTTTTTAGAGATCCTTCATAGTAAAATTCATTCATTCAACAAATATTCATTGAACACCTCTCATGTGCAAAATACTGTGCTAGGATTTGCATTCCTCTGGCAAAATATTCTCCTGCACTTAAAACAGTGAATATCTTATATATTAGAAAAAGTAATATAATTGTGTGCAAATCCCATTAACAAAGAAAGAAGAACATTCTCGTGTCTCTTGTCACACATATCAGAAAATTTCCCTCATGGGGCACTTTCAGAAAAATTATAAAGTTTATACCTGGGGGGAGAGGGGAGAAGCTATAGACAGTCTAATTTTCTGGTCCTTTCTTGAGTATTATAATTAGATGAATCAAAATTATCACATTTTTAATGCAATTGAATCACCTTGGCATGACTTGTACATTTATTAAATTTTGTTGGTAAAGTAAGTAGTTCATAATTAAAGCAAACTGACCAAATTTGCCAGATTCTGTAATGGATTCATTCCTTCGGATGAAGTATTATGTCTATAATTTAACAGACCTTTAACAGTAAAGGCTAGTGATCTTTAGCTTTATTTTGTAATCAAAGATTTCATCTGCGATTCCAGGCAATTGTCTTACAAATATATACTTATCACAAAGGGAGACTAAGAGAGAATGTGGCTAGGCAAGCATTAAACCATCACCTCCACTGGAAAGTCAAGTCGAAGTCAATGTCAACTGATTGAGGGAATGGAATACAGTAAGAAGTGTATACAATGATCTTTGTATAGGCAGGACAGAAATATAAAACAGAAAAAAGAACATTGCTTCTGGAGCAAGATTTTTAACCACCTATCACAGAACATGTTCTTGAAAAACAAACGAGGTGGGGCGGCCAGGTAGCACAGCGAGTAAGAGCACCGGCTCCAGTGTTGAGAAGACCTGGAGATAGAATCCCGGGCTCAGACACTTAGCACCCACCCAGAAACACCTGGCCGTGTAACCTTGAGCAAGTTACTTAGCCCCAATTGCTTAGGGGAGGCCAGGTGGCTCAGCGACTAAGAGCACCAGCTCCAGTGTTGGGACGACCTGGAGATCGAACTGGCTGTGTAACCTTGAGCAAGTTACTTAACCCCGATTGCTTAAAAAAATAAAGAAAAATAAAAAAAAATAAAACTAGGTGACAAAAATAGGTCTTTTGTTGCTAGAACCCTGGTTAATTGAAACACTCAAGTAAATGAAGAACTCATGAGTGAAAAGATGAAAAAGACAGAATTCTTTTTACATAGTATAAAGTGATTTGTGGACTTAATTTTTTTTATTCATTTATCTCAAATGTGTACAAATGAAGAGAAAAACTCCAACTCTAATAAAACCTAGTCCAAGTTTTGGCTCCCAAGTTGATATTATACCCCAATTTTAAAAGATATATTTGTACAAGAGTCAAACGCCAAGCATACCCAGAGTTGCCCTTTCTAGTTCCAACTAACCGCATCTTAGAGTCTCTGGGCCCAACTCCAGGACATGAAAGGAACTACTGTTGTAAGACTTGGGAATTTTAGTGTGAGTGATCCTTTGTCTTGCCCCATGACAGTGTTGGGATAGGCTCAAGATAAAAAGAAGAGACAGTTTCGTGTCACCCTCTTGTTTCAAGTGGCCCGTGTGGCGGGTAGTACATTGTTCCTTAGACCTCTAGTGAAAGGGGACTAGGGTTATATGGTCCTCTTTCTATATGCTATTTCCAAATGAAACATGGGTTCAACTAGGTAAGCTTGTGCTAGGATCCCTGGCTAACTTTTTCTCTTTGTGTTGCCTTTCCTGAGTTGGTGATTGAACATTGTTTTAAGGGTAAGCCTGTCAAGGCTTAGAGGAGACCTTGGGAGTTCCAGAGGTCTGGAAGCCTTGGGTACCATTTTGGTTACAGTTAGGTGATACAGAGAAACTTCTGCTTTAGAGAGGATAGCCACTGACAAGAGAATTGATCCAAACCTCAGATTTTATCATAATCATGGACTAGAAGTTGTTTGGATTGTACAGAGTCAAAAAGATAAATAAAATGCCAAGTTATCAGTCTTGAAAATTGTTTTATGTTCTGATGAGGTTTAAGTATCAACCTGCAAGTAGGATGTAAGATTATTTATAAGTTAAATTAAGTGAATACTGTTATAAATCATTCTATTAATGCTTATTGTGAGTCTTTTATATTAGCATTTCTTTTGTATGTAGGAATAAAATACCTATGTAATACCAGATTTATATTATAATTTGAGAATGTTTCTATGCCCTATTTCTTGGAGAAATCTTGTCCCATAGCCTAGGATATAAGGAAAATTATTCCCAGGGCAGCCAGGGGTGAAGGTTTAATGAACTAAATAAAGTAGGAGAATAGGGAAGCTTATCCCCTCATTAGAGGTTAGGTTGAACCTTTTCTAACTTCATGCCTAGTACTGAATATGGAGTTGGCATACCGTGTTTCCCCGATAATAAGACCTATCCCGAAAATAAGCCCTCCCCTTACTGTGTAAGGTTTCTCTAAACTAAGCCCTCCCCCGAAAATAAGCCCTATTGAGATCCCCTGCGCTACACGCTACATTACGGTACCCTCTGTATGCATCCCCCCACTGTGAAATGCACGCCGCACTCAGAGCTGCATCCAATCAGAGCTGCTGCAGTGAGCGCGTCATCCTGTTCTTCCCCAGTGATTTGCTTACTGAATAAAGGTACATTTTTTTGTTCACATTTACCTGTTTATTAAAATTGCTGTCAATGTTCATTAAAATAAGCCCTCCCCTGAAAATAAGCCCTCTGGTGTTTTTCTGTCCAAAAAATTAATAAGACAGTGTCTTATTATCGGGGAAACACGGTAATAGCCAAGCCCCTGTGGTCTCAACAAAAGTTTATAAATGGTAATTTTAAAAAAATCTTTAATTCTGCCCTAGCAATGACACAAGTTTTAATCTATGTTTTAAGTCTTTTTTTCAAATTTTCTGCTTAAAACTTTCTCTTCAGGGGAGGTGGGAGGGTAGAAGGGGAGAGACACCAAAACTTGGATTTACAACTAGAAGCAGCTCTGCAAAAGACAGCAGTTTGGGAGCTCAAGCTGTTGCTGAGAAGAGTACTGTGGTATAATGGAGAAACAGTGCTGTTATGCAAAATTGTTTTTTTTAAATGTGTTCTGTCTAAAATATGTTTCAAATTTGTAAGAGGAGCTTATTCCTTTTTTAAAAGCAGTTTCCCTCAGAGCACCCATTTTGACTGATAGCCAGGGCTGTAGGACAGAAGCAAAAAAGGACTGAACAGTTTAAATTGATCTGCCACAGAGAAGGAGGTAGGTTAGTTGGTTTCTGTCAGAAAGAAAATCAGCATATCCAGAGTTATCATACACTTGTAAGATGTGCCATGGAAATAATGGGAACCCACATTTCCTCCTTATGCTCAGTCCCCTCTCTGATAGAATACAAAAAAAAAAAAAATTATGGGCATGGGGGACAGGATGGCTGCAAGCTGGGGAATGGTTCAAATGGAGTTTGACTCAGGTGCAAAAAGGAGACTGGAAAAGGCTTTCACTTTGTCAAGAATAGCTTTCATTCAGAAGCTTGGGGCAACTCGGTGACATAGTGAATATAGTACCAGGCCTGGAGTCAGGAAGACTCATCTTCCTGAGTTCAAATGTGACCTCAGACACTGGCTACTTGATCCTGGTAAGTCATTTAACTCTATTTGCCTCAGTTTCTTCATCTGTAAAATGAGCTGGAGAAGGAAATAGCAAACCACTCCAGTGTCTTTGCCAAGAAAATTCCAAATGAGGTCACAAAACATCAGACATGACTGAAAATGACTGATAAACAAATAGTATAGATGAAGGGTAAGAAGATCATTTCAAGGAAGGCACAAAAGGGGGGTGGGGCTCCACAAAAAGCCTCCTAAAGAGAATGTTATTTTAAATGATTCTTGAAGAAAATCAGGGAAGCTAAAAGAAAGAAACAGGAGGAAGAACATTCCAGGTATGTTAGATAGCCAATATAAAGTCATAGAATCAGGAGATGAAACATTTTGTTTGAGGAATATCAAATAGTCCAATATAGCGAGATTGTAGAGTGCATGGAAGGAAGTAAAATGTATCAATACTGGAAAAGTAGGATGGAGTCAGGTTACAAAAGACCTCAAATGTCAAACAAAGAGCTTTACATTTAATATTGATAGTAAAAGGAAACCACAGGAGTGTTTTAAATGAGAAATGGGGTATTCAAACCTGGGCTTAAAGAAAATCACTTTGGCATCTGAATAGAGCGGGGAGAGACTTGAGACATAGAGAATCACCAGAATACTATAAATGAAGGCTTAAACTAGGATAGTGGCTGTATGAGCGAAAAGATGCTGTGAAAACAGAGATGACAAGATTTGACAAAAGATTGCATATGAGTGAATGAGTGAGTGAGTACAAATGAGGAATTAAGACTGTCACTGAGCTTGTGAGCCTGGACCACCTGGAGGATGATGGTGCCCTAACCAATAATAGGAAAGTTGAGAAGAAGCTAGGATCGGTGGGAGGTATGATGGGAGGAAAGAAAGACGATGCATTCTATTTCATTGATTTATATGCATAGATTTTGAGGTGTTTATGGAACATCCAGTTAAAGATGTCTAAAAACCAGCTGATGATTGGAGTTCAGCTTATGGTGGAGATAAGAGAGGTAATACATGAATTCATGGGATCTGATGAGATTACTAAGGAAGGCAGTAGAAGGGGAAGAAAAATAAGAGTGCAAGAGAGGACCTTGTGGACATCCATAGTTATTAAATACTACATAGATAGAGATCCAGCAAAGAAGATGTTTAAAATGGTAGTACTAGTGATATGAGAACCAGGAGAGAATACTGTCATGTAAACAGATAAAGGAGAGAATATAAAAGAAGAAATAATCAATAGTGTAAAGACTACAGAGAGATCAAGAAGGATGAGGATATAGAAAGGGTAATTAGATTTGGCAATTAAGAGATCATTAGTAATTCTGGAAAGGATAATTCCAATTGAATAATTAAAGTTGAAAGCCATAATCTTTAACTCTGAAATTCCCCTCTCTTATCATAATCCCCTGCCACTTCTGTCTCATTCATGCTAAAGTTATTTTTTTAGCCATGACTTTTAGCCTTATTATCACACTCTTTTCTCCCAATCCATCATGCTAGTACTAGTGAAATTTTCCTCTTCACTGTCTTGACTGATTCAACTATACAGTCTTCTACCTGTGGGAATCACTTGTCCGTTTGTTGTTCCATTTCATGTTCTACTGATTCTTCACCCTCAGTTGCTCTTGCTGTTCATGTTCTTATGAGGTGATGGAGAAGGTACAGTCTCATGCTGACTGAGACTGGCACAAATTCATATATTCTAATTTTTCCAGGGACTGACTTGATTGATTTGCTATTGCACTGCCAAAGTAACTACTATTCAAAAACTTCTTTCTCCAATTCCCCATCCAGATCTACTTCCTCCTTCTGTCTCTCTCTCTGTAGATGACTTTAAACCCTATTTGACTGATAAAATCAAGGCCATCTATAGTGAATTCCTTGGGCTTCTCTACCCAACCTTCCTATACCTCTACACCCAACTTCTCCTCTCTCGAGCTCATTAAAGAACCCTTTATTTGAGCCATTGATTCCATTTCCCTCTCATACTTATCATGCCCTGGTGAATTTTCCCTAGTGAACATACCCTTAAGGGATTTTCTGAAGCTTCTGCTGATACAAATCAGGGTTTGATTTATTGATTTATTGTCTTGTGAATTTTTTAGACTTAAGAAAATATGAATAATGCATATTAAAACTAAAGGAATGTCCTACATAATTTTTTTTTTCAGAGAGCTTATTGTCAGATTTTTAACCTCACAACACCAATTCCCTCTCTCTCTCCTCTTCATTCTCTTTTTCTATGATTCTGTCCTTGCTTTCTGGAAAAAAAAAAAACTCAACAGATCTCCCAAATCCTTAAAAAAAAAAAACCTATTGCTATCCCCTCAAAATATCTTCCTATATCTTTCCTCCTTTTCACTGAAAATGCAAAAGAGTTGCCTCTTCTTGCAGCCTCCACTTCCAAACCACCCTCTCACTTCCTTACCCCTTAGCCTTCTTTCTCTAGTGGCATTCATTGAAGCTACTTTCTCCTCACTTACCAATGATTGCTCGATTGCTAAATTCACTGGGTTTTTAATCAGTCCACATCCTTCTTGACCATTCTGTAGCTTGATTCAATTTTGGTTCTGCGTACTCTTTTCTCCCTTGACACTTGCATGATTACTTTTTCCTAGTTTTCCTCCTACCTTACCTCTTCCATTTCTACTGGCAGTTAATGATCTTGGCCACCTAAGCATAGTTTCCCAAAAGATTGTATCCTTGGTCCTCTTCTCTTCTCATAATACATTCTCTCCCTTTGTGCTTTCTTTAAACCCCATGGGTTCACTCACCATTTCCACAATAAAGAATCTAGTCCTAATCTTATCCTAAACTTTAGTCACACACTTATATAGCTTCCTGGATATCCCTACCTAGGTGTTCCATCAAACTCAACATGTCCAAAATATAACTCATCATATTTCTAGTAAAACTTACTCTTTCTTAAACTTTCCCTATTTCACTCAAGGCGTATACCATCCTTGCCTCTTCCCTCTCTTTCATAAACCACACTAAATCATTTGTCAAGTGTTGTTGATTTTACAATGTATCTTGCATACAGTACTTTGGCTCCACTTATACCTCCAACACTCTAGTTAAGGCTCTCATCACTGATGAGGTACTGGCCCTGGGAAACCCCATGAACTTTCCTTGAATCTTCCCACCATGAAGCATTTGCCTGAGGCCATAAGCTTTTCATTATCACTAGACCCAAATCTCTGTTACTAGCCAAGCCTTTCCATTGTCCAGCTACTTCCCAGCCTTGATCCTCCCAATATCTATACCCAAATCTGTTACCCTTAAACTAGTCTAGCCCTCCATTGTCTCATCTCCAGCTACTTCCCACCCTTAATCTCTCATTACTGGAGTCTGACCTAATTTGACTCTTCCTGAAGACCCTCCCCAAACTCCTCCTCTAGATCACCCTTAGATTCCTCCCACAACCTTTCTGTCTATAAACTCCATCTTGCCTCCATGAGGTAGCCAAGAATTATCTAGGCTACACTCACTCTGTGTCCAATTATTCTTCCCTGCTTGTCCAATTACAAGCGTCACAGATACCCAGGCTCCTTAAGATTCTACCCATCATGGTGAACTTTTAATAAACTTTGCTTTTCTTTGACTGAGAGAAAACTTGAGTCAAATTCATTTGGCAGGACCCAGCCAGCGTGTTGGCATTTTGGGTCTCGAACACTCTTAAACCCTAGACCTCAACAATCACAGCATACCTGGACTTAAGTAATAACTTTCTAATTAATTCCTTTGTTCCCTAACTCTCCGTTCTCCAACCTATGCCTCACCTAGTTACCAATACAATCTTTCAAAGACACAAGTGTTGCTCCAAAATCACCTCTCAAAAGCAGGTAACTTCCTAGTGTTCAGTTCAAGTCAATAAACACTTATTTTGTGACTACCATGTGTCAGGCATTGTGCTAAGTGCACAAGGAGACATATAAGAAAAGGAATAACAGTCCCTGAACTCAAAGAGCTTACTATATAATGGGGGAAGACAAGACATAAAAGCAAGCTAAAGGGGGGGAAGGGGTGCTGAAGGGCCACCAGGAAGTACTCACTTAAGGCCCTGATGTTCCCTGGAGAAGTAACTAAGCAAAGCTGTGGATGGAAACAAGAGAGTTACTTGAAAAGTCTTAGACCTCTATAAAGGAAGACTTTGGGAGGAGTTTATTGCTCCACCCTCCAGCCCTCAAATTAGATAGGAAAGGCCACTGAGGGAGTAGATAAATTGTTGAATATCAAAAACTTAGTCAATCTGAATGGTAATGAGATTTCAGAAGACCAGCTTGTCCTGGGGGAGGACTGTTATTCCCAGTAATGGAAGCCTAGCTGAGCAGCTGATGGAAAATGGAAGAAATTATATCTAAGATAAAATACAAAGTCTTTAGCTTGAATTTTAGAAACTACATAGCATGGTTCCAGCCTACATTTCTAAGCCTTATTCACATTTCCCCATTACATATTTTATGTTTGCATAAAACTAAAGTAGTAGCTCTTCCTAAATCTAATATTTCACATTCTCTTTCCTTACATTTGCACAAGGGCCCCATACATACTATCTCATCATCTCTGCCTCTCTCCAACCTTAGCTTCCTTTAAGGTTCAACTTGCATGTTTCCTGCTCCATGAAGCCTTCCCTAATCCCATAATTGTTAGTTCTCTCCCTAACCTCAAATTCCATTGTTCTTGTTTTTGTACATGTTGGATAGGTGATGAAATATAAGGCACTTGAAGGGAGAATTATGTGATTTTTGTCTTTAATGACTTGTTCACAGTAAGTCTTTTGTTGAATTGACTATTTCTCTTCAGGAGGAGAGGTAGCCAAACCTGCAGATAAAATACTTCTAGAGTCTCAGCACATCTAGGAAGAGACATAGGAAAAGAAAAGTAAGCTCAGGCTAACAGCCCTAAATAAAATAAATAATAATTTATAATAGAAACAGCAGAAGATACTAAAGGATATGTCAAAATGCCTAGGTATGATTTTTCTGTCGCTTTTCTGAGACATATAAGTACATTAATATTTTGATGAATTCTTTCTGAGCTTATTTTCATAAGCATAAAAGAGTCTTTGGCTGAGTACTTGTCTCTAGAAGTCTGAATAGAGGGCAGGGAGCATGTCTTCTATTTGTATTTTGCAAAGGAACAAGCAGAATCCCTTACATATAGAAGGTCATCATAATAAATATTTGTTGAATGAATATCTTTATCAAAAGATCTATGCCATCTAATTAAAAACAGCAGAAACTAATGGCACCAATCTACAAATGTAGATACAAGATCTCCTGGACCCTGACAGGGTTCAGAAGCATGCATGTGGCATATTCAGTCATGTACAATGAGTCAAACAACTACATGTGTGTATGAGCAATCATGATTAGTAGCAATGCTGGTCAGGAAAGTTGAATCTTTCTTTATAAGTTACCAAAATCACCTCCTTAAAGGTTTGAAGGAATGGATCATAGAGAGTTTTGTGTTCTTATCATAGGAATATTTAGGAAGACACCCTTTTATTTTGCCAAGAAACTTATCTTTGCCCAACTAGTTATCCAGTCTTTGCTAGACAGTAGGAAACTCACCATAACCCATGTAACCCACCTTACCTTTAAATAGTTCTAATTGTTAAGAATTTTGTTTTTTGTTTTTCCTCTTATCATTGATCTTAAATTTGCTTCTCCTTACATTCCCAGCATTGACCCTCATTTTGCCCTCTGGAGCCAAGAAGAACAAATCAAATATCTCTTCCATAGAAGTGCCCTTCAGAAAATGCATTGGAATTTTAAAACTACTGTATATTGTTATCTACTGATTACTAATGGAAAAAAAAAAAAGCAAATAAGGGTCAACAGACTTCTTTGTTGAATACCACTTAACTGCATATCTATTTGCTCTAGGAGGGAACTATTAGAAAATTAGCTAACTGCCCATATAAGAAATGCTTATATTACTCTTTTATCTTGAGTTTAGTGTAATTTACCAAACTTTCCCCAGAAAATTTTCCCACAACACTTTATTAAAATAACACATCCTTTTGGGTCTGCCTAAGAGAAAGAAAGAGAAAGGACAGAGAGAGGGAAAGAGAGGAAGAGAGAGAGACACAGAGAGAAATCAAAAAAGAAAGTTGGGAACTTTATTTTTTAACCAATGAGTTTTTTAAGTGGATTTGTCTGTGTGTGTGTGTGTGTGTGTGTGTTTATTCTAAATTGCATTCTATATCCTACAATGCTATCTAAATCCCTGCTGATTTCCCCTTACACTTTCAGCAGGCTTTCATTGCTCCCAGGCACCAGACAGTTTTGTTAATAATGGTAAATCCTTTTAGCCTCTGGTTAGTGCAGGTGGTGCTGTGATTGACAAGGTAATAAAAGTGTTAATGAGAGAGACTGGCACAGTCAGAGATCAATAGTTGCCAATAAGAAAAACAATTCCTATATTTAATTTTGGAGAATTCCCCCAAACCAGTTGAAAATCCTCCTATATGCATCACAATAGGACCATTTCAGTGTTTAATAGATGTTCTCTTTGATTCTCTGGTGAAGCCATCAATTAACATAGATAAACATCAAAAAGGATGACAGTTCCCTGGACTGAAGACTAGTCTGCTTTGCTACATTTAGAAGACCATTCATAACTGAACCCTATTAGACTGTGAGAGCCTTGAGGGCCTAGCACTGGAGTCAGGGTACCCATAAAAACAGAACTATGAGAATCATATACAAAGTAAAATAAAGAATGAACAATGCTGAAAATGTATGTTATTTGTTCTCTATGGTAGAAAAAGATTTGTAGTCTTTCTATGAAATTATAGCAAGCCTATATAAGGTTAATACTGAAACATATACATACACACACAATGTTTTCCACATGATTCTGTTTATATGGTACATGCTATTTTGTGATTTTGCTGCTTCATCATTCAAGGCAATACAATATGGATAGGGAGGGAGTAAATATTGGCATTTTAAAATGGGCATTCAAAGTAAGTACATTCTCAGAAACATTGAGATCACTGTGCAATTTTCCAAAGGAAATCCTGGCAAACTTTTCCTCCTATTACACTCATGGACCCATTGTAAATATATTTAGCTGATATTTATTAAGAGCAGCTAGGTAGTGCAGTGGATAGAGTGCCTGGCCTTAAGTCAGCAAGACCAGAGTTCAAATTCAACCTCAGATACTTATCTCTGATGCTGGGGAAGTCACTTTAACCCTGTTTGCCTCAGGTTCCTCATCAGTACAATGAGCTGGAGAAGGAAATGACAAACCATTCCAGTATTTTCACCAAGAAAACTCCAAATGGGGTCAGAAAGAGTTGGACATGGCTGAATAACTTAATAACCAATATTTAAGTGACCGCTATGTGAAGGGCATTATGCCAGGTTTCAGTCATTCAAGAGTCACTTTATTAATTGTTTATGTTGTGTCAGGCATTGTGCTAAGTGCTGAGGATTCAAGGAAAGGCAAACACATGGTCCCTGACCTTAAAGAGTTCACATTCTAAAACTAGAAGTGACATACAAATAACTTTACAAAGACAAGAGTTATCCAGTGTAGATAGAAGGTAATGTAAAAGGGAAGGCATCAGGAGTAGAGAGAGAGGATAGGAAAGGCTTCTTGCAGAAGAAGGGATCTAACAGATTGTTGAAAGAGACCAGGGAGGAGGGGAGAGAGCATTCTAGGCCTGGAGAGCAGGTAGATGATGAGGATACAGAGAGTAACATCAAAAATAACCTCTGTGGGGCAGCTAGGTAGCACAGTGAGTAAGAGCACTGGCCCCAGAGTTGGGATGACCTGGGATGGAATCCAGGCTCAGATACTTACCACCACACCCAGAAATAACTGACTGTGTAACCTTGAGCAAGTTACTTAACCCTGATTGCTTAAAAAAAAAAAAACTCCCACATCACAAACAATTGTTTTTCTGTTGATGAAAAATAGTTGATTTAACTTTTTGTGACTTTAAAAGCGCTCCCTGTTTCAAGCACTTCTTAAACGACATATATGACATATGTCTATATATACATATATACCCACATATATATGTATAACTACATATATAAACGTGAATGTATTGAGAAAAGAAACAGGATTAGCTTTTTCATATGATTGGTTTCTAAAATGCATCACGGAAATTCAGGCTTTGAGCAAGTATGGGCAATAAGATCTCAAAGTTGGATTTTTACACATAAATTGTGGATAATGGTAAAGAACATGCATTATTATCTGTCTGCTAATTTTAAAAGGCAGAAGAGCTCATTTTGTGGTTGGACCCTGAAATTTTTAAAAGATTCTCATATCAGGTTGTAATGGTAATGGGAATTTAAAGATCTTCCCTGCCCCTTGTATTTGCAATCAAACAGATACTTAGAACCTTGTTCCAAGTTCATGATTGTGTCAAGTATTAAAACTCAGAACTTGGGAATCCCACAATGGGATGGACTTGCTGATATAACAGGAAGGGGCTGGAACAGGGGGGAGCTAATACCTTATATAAAGAAAAGCCCAAGCCAAAGTGCCAGAACTTCTGGGAGCAAGCAGCATGGAGGCTGAGGAGCTAAGAATTGAGAAAAGAACTGAGAACTGAGAAGAACTAAGAAGAGGATTGAGAAGAACTGAGAAATAAGAAGAGAGAAGATTATGAGAACAAAATTTGTGGTGGCAGAACTTCTTCTGAGGGCTGCTGAGAACTTCTGAGGGCCAGCCAGAGCTGCTGTGAATGAGAACTGAGAAATGAGAAGAAAGGAGAACTGGGAGGAAGGATGACTGTGGTGCCAGTACTTTGTTTTGATGTTACTTTGTCTCAGACCTTGTCGTTAGGTCTATGTTGATTTCTCAGGGAGAAAGGGAATTGATGAGGATGCCAGCAATATGATGAATGTTATTGTGGCTTTGTTAAGCTTTGTCTTCCCAGGAACAGAAACTGTGAAGGACTTGAGGTGGACCACACACTGTGAGCTTCGAAATGGAACAGGAACTGCACAAGAAGCTGGACAAAGAACTCAGAGCTATCTGCCTTTGAACCTAGGTGGCAGTTGGATAGATTCCAGCAGGAACTGGGACCATGGAAGAGGAAACATGGAAGCTGAAAGCCTGCCTTGAATCAAAATGAAAAGACCTCTCCTTGGGTATTTAATGCAAAATGAGAAAATCATGACTTACTGTGGCCTAGTGGTGGAGAACTCTGATCTTTATATTTAGATGATTGAGTTAAGGACTTCTCCAATTAAGAAGAAAGAGGACTTTTTGATTGAAGAGATTAAGACAATGTGACCTAGGGGTAGGACTTTGAAAGGATTGTCAGCTGGTATGTCTTTCAAGGGCCCTTACCAGATTCTTCTAATCACTTCCACAGCTGCCAAACTTGTGTGTGGGAACTCCTGGATCATCTGATGACAGCCCTACTCTAAGTGGATGTCTACACCCATTGTAGACCTTGCCCTTTGGCTCCATAAGGTCCTGAAGAAGACAACATCTGAGGTAGATGACTCCCCCACAAGAATCCAGACCAGGCCTGTGAGAAGAAGGACTCCCTCCCAGTTGAACTCCACCTTCATGATCCTTACATGCCATACACTGTTTGCCCAAATCTCTTGGCTACCTTAGCTTTGATTTTGGTTTGCTTTTGCTGTATTATTTTCTTTCACTATGCCCCTCATGATCAATCTCCTTTGATCTGCATTCCCTCCACCAAAAGGAAGGAATGTGAAAAATTATTAATAACCAATATCTTAAGAAGAATCTCTTACACACACACACACACACACACACACACACACACACACACACACACA
>NW_027186473.1:26140408-26191560 GCF_028583685.1 Petaurus breviceps papuanus
CACACACACACACACACACACACACACACACACACACACACACACACCTTCCAAAGCCCTAACTTTAAGTTCAGTTTTTTTACTCTCCTTATCACTGTCAAATCCCACACAAACTTGCAAGGAACTTAATCTAAATTCTTGGAAGCTTGGGAGGAAACAGATTCTTTTGTCTAAATGTCTGAAGGCTGAGAGTGGTCTGGTATATATTTCTTCAGTCTAGGGGTGAAATAATGATGGAGCGACATCTGCCCCTATGGGAATGGTATATAAACTGTACAGCCTGACCCCAAAAGTGAACTCAGTTGCTGATATGCATGCCCGACTGCTTTGAGAGAAATGAGAAATAAACACACATACAGCCTAATTCTGTTTCTCTTTCTTAGATCAAACTCTGGAGGTTGGCAGTATATATACTATATATGGGCACATGTCTGCATACATATATATTATCAATCAATATCATTTATTGAGCACCTACTGTCTATGAGGCATGGTGCTAAATGCTGAAGATACAAATACAAAAAAAGAAACACAGTCCCTTCCCTTGAGGAGCTTCAAATCTAATAGGTAAGGACCACAGCTAAAATGAAGCTGAAAGAGATGGGGGAAGAGATTACATTGGAGTAAGGGCATGGTGGAGAATAGAGGTTCTTAGATGGTTAAATGGATAGAGCACTAGGCCTGGAGTCAAGAAGACCTGAGTTCAAATACAGTCTCAGAGACTTATTAGCTGCATGACTGTCATGCAAGTCACTTAAACTTTGCCTTAATCCACTGGAGATGGAAATGGCAAACCACTCCAGTATCTTTGGCAAGAAAACCCCATGGACAGTATGGTCCATGGGGTCATGAAGAGTTGGACATGACTGAATGACTGAACAATGACATAGATTACAACTCATAGGTTGTCTTTGGAGAGGCAACTGAAGGAGTTTGAAGACTTGGTTTCATCTTGTACCCAAAGGCAAAAAGAAATAATTTCATGGAGTAATTTATCCACCTTGCTCTGTGGAGTTCATGATATATATCACAAAGATATCTGCAATTTATATACCATCTATTTCAGAGAATCAGCAGATTGGGGAAATCTGTGGTAAACTCAGTATGATCCTCCAAAATAAGTTAATTAGTAAGTGTCTGAGGACAAATTTTAATTCAGGTCTTTCTAACTCCAGGCCCAATGCTCTAGTCACTGAACCATCTAGCTGCCTCTATCCATTTAACTTCAACTCCCTTATATCTTCTTCATTAATACTGAGATTGTTCATGCTACTGTCCTGCGGGTACTCAGGTAGGACTCATTGGTCACTGGACAAAGATGTTATATTTTGAGCAACAATAGTTAAATTAATGTTTAGAGAGTGCATGAAGACTCTGATTCTTAATACAATCTGTCCTCCTTTCTACCTTTCTGTAAACACAATAGAGGGAGAAACCACTAAGCAAAAATAACTAAAGACAAAACTTGGGAAATGGAGACTAATTGTAAACCTGCATAGCTGTTGAAAAAAGTATGAAGACAATGATATCATCATAAAAGATGAACCTAGGCCTTGTAAAAATTAACAAAAATTATAGTTAAGTTTACAAACTTAAAACCTCATTTTCACTGATTTCTGGTATTTACCTGGTTTCAGCCTACAAGTGATACTTTTTAAAAACTTGAGGAGGTGGGGGTGACAGATTAATACTGAATTATTTCAGCAGTTTTAAAATTATGAGAATAGAATAAAATTAAGCATTTCAACTAAAAAAACTTAAAACTTCTTTTATGAATGATAATTTGTAAAAAGTATAACAAGTACATCTTTTATTCCATAAGTAGGTAGACCTTTATGAGGAACAGAAGGTAGATATTTTCAGAGAAGGAAAAAAATGCTATAAAGCATTTTTTAAATTGCCTTTGCACATTCACAGTAAAATGTTTAGTAAGATCTCAATGATTCAGTTCCCTGGGGCATTATAGAGTTGAATGTCTTAAGGACAATAAAGCTTCCCATTTCCATTATTTCTCATCTTCTATTTCTTTTCTCCACAGATGGGCCTAGTTTTACTTGTTTCTCCAGCAGTAGTGCATTTTAAAACCCTAGTGATGTGATATTTCTGAGTCATACAAAAATATGTTTTCCTCTCCATGTTTATTATCTTCTTTTGAAGAAGAGAAGGGAAAAAAATCTGTATGCAAACTATATTAATAGTACATAGATCATGCTAAAATTTCAAGTAGAAAGTAATTTCACATTTATATTGTACCTGTCAGGTTTGGGGGATTTTTAAGTCTAATTTTAGCTTCTGGAAACTTTATAAGGGTCAGTGAGAAAAACACTTCTTGAGTTTTATCTCATACATATCCAAGGAATTAGAACTATGGGAAGATCATTGTAGTATCTGCAAATAGACTACAAGACAAATTTCTCTCAGTAAAATATATCCTTCTTCCCTGAAAATACCTGATATAAGCAACAGATAGGCTTGCTGTCTTCCCAGAATATATATCCAGGACAAGATGGAGAACTTCCCTCATACTCTCAAACCTGACAACCACTATCCACTTCCGTAACTCATGTGAGGATAAATGATATCACCAGAGGGAACCTAGCGATCCTGATTGATGGGGCTACAGAGTTCCCAGTGGAGAAGGCTTAAACTTGTGGAGGGTTCTTAAAACATTTGAGAATTCTGACTAGGCAGTGCATCAAAAAAGTGGCTACAATTTTTCTGGGACACAGGTCTAGGCACAAATAGTTTAATAAAGGGAGAGTGGGTCATAATACAGTTTCTCCTGTCTGTACATTTATCCAACTGTGTTTTTCATGTAGATTAAGAATAGATTGTTTATGTAATATTAGGCTATGTTTAGTCTCAGAATGACTCTCTTATGGACAGTAATTTGAGATCCCTTTAAGTTAAAAGGAAAGAAACAAATATTTGTTAATACCTGCTGGGTACCAGGTACTTTACAAATATCATTTCATTTCATCCTCACAACAATCCTGGGAGGTAGGTACTATTATTATGCTAATTTTACAGTTGAGAAAACTGAAGCAAATCATGGTTAAATGACTTGTCCAGGGTCATACAGCTAATAAGTGTCTGAAAATGGATTTGAACTGAGATCTTCTTGACTACAGCTAGGCTCAGAACTCTGTCCAACATGCCACCAGCTGCCTAGTCAAAAATGAGCAGTACAGAGTGAACTTGCCCTGATTTTGTCTTCATTGCTTCCTATCTATAAATAGATAAGCAAATTTTCGACACATTTTAGCCATTACTATGAATTCTAAGAAAAATCTCTCTTCTATAACCATATTTCCGATTGGAAAGTTGAACTGAAATGGCAGCTTCTAGAAGAATATTACTATTTGCTATTCATAATTCTTAGAGCATTCATGAAATATGCTAATTTAAGAGAAATTGAAGTTATGGGATAATCTTTCTTTCTAAATTGACACATTATAAACTGGTAGGTAGTGTCTGATCTAAATGGACAAATGGGCTAAATAAAAGATGAAAATTAATTTAGATCAATGTAAAGTTCTACATTTTAGTTTTTAAAAATCAACTTCACAAAAACAAAATGGAAGACATCTAGAAAATAATTATTTTTAAAAATATCTAGGGATTTTAGTGAATCACAAGCTAATATGAACTTAGGCTGCCTAAAAAGAAGAAAAGAGTTCAGAAGAAGGACTACATGCTCAACCCTGCCTTAGTCTATTCAGACTAGAGTCCTCCATTAAAGCTGATATAGAACTCTCAATGACTACTTTTTGGTTCTGGTTATTCAAACAGTTATGAAACAATCTAACTGTGAAAGTGTGATAGTAATGGAATGTATCCCCGTGTATTGGCTTGGTTTTTGGTTTGATTGTGTTAAAACCCAGAGTTTGTTAATTCCACCTGTGGGATGGACTTGAGGAGCTGGTGATGTAGATTTGGAGAGACAAGAGAGAGAGGCAGAAGAACTTTTTGGAAGCAGCACCCTCGTGGAGGCAGAGAGAGACTGAGAGGATTGCTGAGGGCCACTTTGAATTGCCCTGGACTTTTGAGACCTGCCCCTGGAGCTGCCAAGGACTGAGGAGACATGGCTGTTTTGCTGGTACTTTGTCTGTCTGTTTTGATGTTATTTTGCCAGATTTGTCCACTGGTGAAAGACATTCCTGTTGTTGAAGAAGTCCTGGAACCTAGCTGTTGGCTAAGAGCTCCTGAGACTGTCCTGCAGACAGAGAGTGAATACGGTCCACTGGTGAAGGACAGTGCTGTTGTTGCAGGGGTCTGGGAACCTTTCTGTTGGTTCAGAAGCCCTGAAGAAGGATTTTCTTGTTGTATGTTTACAGAAATCCTGGGAGAGGGTTTTGCTAATGTTTTCAGGGGTTCTAGGACTGTTCTGCAGACAGAGGATGAATTAATGAAGAAACTGGCAATGTATCTTGTGGCCTTGCTAAGCCTTGTCTCCCCAGGAACTAAGATTGCTGAGAACTTGCCTCCTGTCAAGATGAAGAAAAGACCTCCATTTGGGTATTAAGTGCTGTGCTTAAACTTGTAACTCTGGGATAGATTCAGTTGTGATCCAGGGGTGGGGAACTTTTGACTTTTTTTTGTTCTATGGTTGAACAAATGAATGTACTTTACTTATGTTTAGAAACTAATCTCCATTGAGAAGAGGGGCTTTGTGGTGGACTAAATGAAGGTACAGCCTAGGGGTGGAATAGTATTTAGAACAGGGACTTTGTAATTGATTGAATGAATGGAAGGTCCTGGAGTGGGGTAGTACTTAGATAGTACTTAATAGAGATTATTTAATCACACTTAGTAAATGCTGTATTTTGAATGATGTCATGTTTTGACCTTCTCTGTTCTTAATTTGTCACTGAATAAAATGGAGAGCACCTATGCTGGTATTTTGAACCTTGGGAAGTTGCCTTTGCTTGGCATTACATTACAGAAAGTCTAACTATACCATTCTAAACTAGATGACCTCCAAGGTGCCCTTCTAGTTTTAGATAGAGCTATGCTTCTGTGATCTATGATCCTGTAATTATGTTTCTTTTTAATGTATATAAAAAATAAATCATCTTATTATTAATGAAGACTTATTTAGATGTCAAAGAAAATATCAGATGAATTATATCATAAATTAGAAAAAATATATTAATATGTCATCATATCACAAGCACTGAATTCACACTATTCATATTATGATTGTACTGGGGTGGGGGGAGGGGGAAGAATCTATCTGCTTACAAAGACTCTAAAATTTAGTCAAAACTTCATCACGGTCCCCAAGAACAAAATTCCACCCTAATCCACCCAGTGTGAGTCAGAAGAGTTCTTTACCCAAAGAGCTCTCTTCCTTTGTGTTGCTGACACTGACAATATAAGATGGATTTATCAGACCTTTCTCCAAAACTGCTAATATCACTAACCTTTTCAGCTTTCCCCTTATTTCCATAACATTTTTCCTACCTCAGGAAGGGGTTGACAAATGGCAAGAGATATACACTTTAAGCATCAAGGTAGGGGCAGCTGGGTTGGCAGAGTGAATAGAGCATGGGCCCTGTAGTCAGGAGGACCTGAGTTCAAATCCAGCCTCAGATATGTGACACGCTCACTGTGTGACCTTGGGCAAGTCACTTAACCTCATTTACCCTGCCTTTCCCCCTCCAAAAAGACAAAAAAAAAAAAAAAGAATCAAGGTAGCCCTTAAATGACATACGGGATAAAGCCATTATAGCTAGCTAGTTGGCTGGATTGCTTCCCACAACAAATGGCTAGACTGGCTGATGTCTTTATAGCTAGATAAATATAGAGTTTCATATTAATATCTACATCTAGAGGCGGGGGGGGAGAGAAACACACACATACTCTTAAAACATCAACAAGCACATCTGCGATCAATCTTGAAGATATTATTGGTAACATATATGTTCTACCCAGGACATGGTCCTGTCTTCAGTCAGTCCCCTTTAATCGATAAATGCAATTAAATACATCACACTAGACAAATCTAACCCTGAATATTGGCTCTGAACAATACTTTCAGGAAAGAATTTTTTTTTAAAGCAAGGTTTCTTAACCTATGGTCTATGAACTTAAAAAAAATTATTACTTTATTTCAATATAATTTGTTTCTTTTGTAACCCTCGGTATTATGTTGTGTTACATTTAAAAGCATTATTCTGAGCAGGGGTCTGTAGGTTTCATCAGACTCCCCAAAGGGTCCAATACACAAAAAGAAGTCCTATTTGAAAAGAAAGCCAATCCAGCCGAGTTTCTTCTGGAAATTGGAAGGATTTATCTTTTGTCTAATATTCTTTGCCATAGAGCCTGGGGTGGGGGGGAGAGTTTGAGGGAGGGCTACTTTTCAACTCTTTAAACTTTCTTAAGTAAGAGAAAATAAAACTAAAAGAGGCCAACTCCCACAGCATGCGTTTGGAGCTCTGTACCCCAAGCTGGTAGTGAGAAAACATTTGCAATGCAAATTCCTTTGGCTCCATTAGCATTTGTGTGTGTCATGCCACATGAAATAGCTATTTTCCGTGTTTAAAGGAGAGCATTTCTTGTTCTCACAGTGTGTATACACCTGGGCTCACTTCCCCTGAGAAACTGTCTCAACAGTACTTGTATAACAAGACAATAATGCAATAAGAGTGGGAATAATAGAGATTTATAGTGATTGTCCAGAAGTCAACAGGGGATGGTTAGCACAGTGAGCATAACCGTAACAAGTGTCAGCTGTTCAAAGACAAAAACAAAAGCAGGGCTCTTTGGCACAATCAAATGCTTCTGCCACAGAGCTGCTCTGAATGCACAGGCTATTAATGGCATTCATGTGCTCTTATGTTGAAAACGATAGCTAAAAATGAATCCAAAAAAAAAAAATTGAACTCACAACACTACAATCCACATTATATGGAAAACTTTAATTATGGTAATGGAAGCATCACTATTATCTGAATTGATATGGATGAACCTACCATTCCCTTTGGTCCCTCTCTAGACTATGTATTTAAGGATTTTTCCCTGAAAAGAAAAAAAAAAGTTCACTACTCACATGAAGTAAACTTTCCACTCTTTGAATTTACTTACGGTGATTTAGAAGTAATATGCCCATGTATCATGTTTTGTCACAAGGTCTAATGAAGAGAGCACTGGCTGGAAAGTTAAGCTACTTGGCTCCATTCCCAGCTTTACCACTGACTTGCTCTGTAAAGGACCACAACTGTCATAACCATCACTGTCTGCATGCATTTTATCAAATAGCCACATGGGAATCACCATTCTTTTTATTACTAGAGATAAAATAAGCCTCCCAGCCCACCACAATAGACACTGGAAATTCTGGACCATTCAAGTGATCTAGTTCAATTAGATTTTTAGCTTTACATTAATTATTCTACTTTCCATCATGTATATGGTCATATCCAATAGGACTCTAACAGCAGTTTAGATTATCTTCCTCTGGGAACTGAGATAGGAGGTTCTACTCAAATCAAATATAAGACTTAGGATCAGGGAGTAAGAGCGCCAGCCCCAGAGTCAGGAGACTTGGAATCAGTTCCAGCCTCAGATACTCAGCACCCACACAAAAATAACTGGCTGTGTAACCTTGAGCAAGTTACTTAACCCCAATTGCTTTAAAAAAAAAAAGACTTAGGATCACCACCAGTTAAAAAAGGCAAGGAAGGGCCAATTGTGCATGGGAGTGCTGGAGTATCAGTTGTTTTTTAAGGAAGAAAAAAAAAGAACCTGAAATAGTTTTAGAAAGAAATTTATTGACAGAAAAGGAGAGAGAGAAGTAAAGAAGGGATATCTCCTTTCCCGGGTTCTGTAAGTTTTACATTATACGCTCAGTCATTTCATCTTATCTATCCATAACCCTATTTGTAGTTTTCTTGGCAAAGATATTGGAATGGTTTGTCATTTCCTTCTCCAGTTCATTTTACAGATGAGGAAACTGAGGCAAACAGGGTTAAGTGACTTGCCCAGAGACACAGAACTAACAAGTTTCTGAGATAGGATTTGAATCTGGATTTTTCTGACTCCAAGGCCAACAGGCTATCCATTATGCAACTTAGCTGCCCTTACATTATGTATGATTATGAAAAAGGTTTCTACACATGATTCACACACAAATCACATAACAGGAACCCAAAACACAAGCTTGGGTGGACCCAAAACAAATTCTGGGTGAGGGGACCCAAAATAAGAATGTTTTAGATGGATCTAAAACCTGGGGTAACCCAAAATTCCTCATATCCATCTCCAGAATTCTTAGAGTTACTGGAGTCCAGACAACATTCTGAATGCAAACAGTCTGTGAACTTATAAAGATAGATTCAAACAATATTAATAAATGATAAATAATAATTCATATAGCACTCTCTAATTCTCTCTCCATATCTTATTAAGTTCATCTCAAGACAGTCATTGATTCATCTTGAGAAATAATTGGCAATTGTTTTTAGAAAATTCTGCTCTAGGTAGGGCCAGGTGGCTCAGTGACTAAGAGCACCAGCTCCAGTGTCGGGATGACCTGGGGATCAAATCTGGGCTCAGATACTTAGCACCACACCCAGAAATAACTGGCCATGTAACCTTGAGCAAGTTACTTAACCCCGATTGCTTTAAAAAAAAAAAAAAGAAAATTCTGCTCTAGTCAACAGTCTACCAAGTTGTAGTATAACAAGTTCAAAAATTTCCTCTGAGGTTTCTTGCTAACAAGGTAGAATTAGAATATGGATTTCTAGTCAAAATACTTATTTCCTTATTTCCTGTTATATATCCAAAGTCAAAATTGGTATAAACAGGTAACTTAATGAGAGGATTCTGGGGTTAAGATTTGAAAGCAGAATAAATTTGTGAAAGTGCAATCCATTCCATGGTAGCCAAGTTTATTCTGATTCAATTCAACAACATTTATTGAATAAAGGCCTTGTCCTGTTTGACATTTTAATCAACAAACTTCGCTATATTTTTTTTTACTTGCATTTATCAAATTTGAGCATGACACAAAATTTTGGGGGGAAAGAACCAATACAAAATCAAACTGGTCAGAATAAATGAAAACAAATGGAATAAAAGAATAGTGGTAAGTTCTAGATTTCAGTTTTTAAAAATGGCATGAATGAAAAATGAAAGATACACACTGTGGTAGCAATTCATATAAGACATATCTGCGGGGAGGCCAGGTAGCACAGCGAGTAAGAGCACCGGCCCCAGTGTTGGGATGACCTGAGGATCGAATCTGGGCTCAGACACTTAGCACCCACCCAGAAACACCTGGCTGTGTAACCTTGAGCAAGTTACTTAACCCCAACTGTTTAAAAAAAAAAGACATCTGGGGAGTCTAGTAGATGACAAAATTCCATGCAAACTATTAAAAAAGCTTAATGTTTTCACGGACTGCTTTCATAAAATTAACAAACAAACATTTAGAAAGCACTATGTTTAAGAAATTATTCTACTTACTGAAAGGTGCAGATAAAAAGGACACAGTCCCTGCCTTCAAGTAGCTTAAATTCAATTGGGGATATGACACAGAAACAGATATGCCTAATGCAAGGTAAGAGTGATGGGGGCAAAGAAGATGTCCAGATAAAATACTGTCAGAATTCTTGAAAGGGAAGAAAACATCTTACTCTTTGTAGATTTGGTAAGAACACAAAAAAGAAGGCAACTGACCTGACGCTTAGAGAGGCAGTGTGGTAACAGATTGCACACTGGACTTGGAGTTAGCTAGACCTGAGTTTAAATTCCACAAGATGTTAAAACCAGAATAATGTTTTTATATTTCATCCTAGGGGAAATAGGGAATCATTGAAATATTCTTAGAAGGGGAACACCATGGTTAAATCTGTGTCTCAGGGAGCACATTTTGGTTTGTAGGTTAAGGATAGGTCAGAAAAGGGAGATATTACTGACAAAGATACCAATTAGGATGTTATAATATTGCTATAGGCAGTAGGCAATAAGTATCTAAATGAGGGAATTAGAGTAGTATAAATATAAGTGAAAGGAATTGGACAGATGTGAGAAGTGTTGTGAAGGTAAAATGGACAGGCCTTGGCAACTGATTGGCCATGAGAGTAAGGAAGGGAGAGAAAATTCAGGTAACTCAGAGATTTCAAATCTGGGTGATTGGACAGATAACAAAATACCAGCAACAGTAAGGAAATTTGAGGTAGGCTTGGATTTAAGAGGAAAAGAAGTTCTATTTAGCACTATGAAACTGGAGGAGCAGGACATCTAAATGGAAACTGGGCATTGGGCCATAGTGAATAGATTTCTGAACTTAGCATTAGGAAGTCTTGGGTTCAGATATCCCCCGTTCTTCAGGCACCTATGAGTTATTCATTCCTTCTTTGGAAGCTAGGGTTTCTATGGGGTTATCCCTCCCTTCAGCCTGTAATTAACACCACTAGAAGCAAGTTTCCCCTCACACAGCTCATGAAATTACCTTCTCCAAACACACCTACATCCACTCTGCCCTCATCCTTCATGACAAGAAAGTCACAGTACTAGAGGATAAAATTAACATATTCCTTAAAGGAGCAGGTATAAATGTTAAGTTTCTTTTGCTCTGGCTTATTTGCAAAGTCTCTATCCATTGTAAACACTGAAAGTCTCCTCTTCTATGTAGGAGTGGTGGACCTGGTCTAATAGCTGGTACTGTCCCTATGGAGGTGAAAAAAGAGGAGGAAAATAAAGAAAAATCTGAGGAATCAGAAGGCAAAGTAGACTTTCATCTTTTTAACTAAATTTCTTTTTGGAATTTGAATAAGAAAGCTTAACTCAACTAAAAAAAAACCCATAAGTTTCACTTCTCAGAATTAAGTGTGCAATCTTGGGCAAATCACTTCTCCCTAGATCTCAGTTTCCTCATTTATAAAATGAGTGGTTTAGACTAGATGTCTAAATCTGTGTGACCTGTCTTGCCTGAGTTGTAGATATAGAACCAGAGTTCAAGAGAAGGATAAGGGCTGGAGATTTGGAAAGCATCTGCATGTGTGAAAATTCTCCCTGCCTAGCCATCTCTGGCAATCGTAATCATCAAATGATACTATATTGGCAGTGGGGTAGGGCAAAACAACAAGTCTATGAAAAATGAGTTCCGAAAAGTTACATGGCTGGGCTGAGGCGGTAGCTTGTTTCAAAACTGACTTAGCCTATGAAAAGGAGCAGCAACTAAACTCGTCTGGAGATTGGCCATAATGCATGTCACATGAAAAAATGACACAGACACCAGCCTGCAGAGGAAATGCAGAGAAAAAGGCACAGAGTTTCTAGCATATGATCCGAGAAGACTAGAAATATTGAGTAGGAGTTAACAATATGGGGTCTTCTCAGGAGCCAGCTCTAAGCCTATGAGCCTGTATTCCTACAAGGCCCTCCACAATGCTTCGTGTTTCACTGAAATTGTATTTCTCTCCATACCTGTTTTTGTCCTCTTCCCATGCTTGGAACTGGTTCCTCCCAATTTATCTCCATCTGTTGAAATTCCTTTAAGGCTCAAATGAGGCCCAGGTCACATACTCTCGTATTCCTTACTTGACCTTCTCCCTATCCCATGTGAAAGCTTGGATTGCTCAGAGAATCACAGATCCAGAGGTAGAGTGGACCTCAGCAAATACACAATCTCACTCCCTCATTTTCTAGATGAGGAAACCAACACACAGAGAACCTAAATGACTTGTCATGCAAGTCATTTGTCACTTGTCATTTGTCATGTCAAAGGTGGTATTTGAACCCAAATCCTCTTTTCACTGCATCATGCCTCCCCCTCAAAGTGCTCAAAACTTTGCCTGCACATCTTTGCAATCATCTCATACTCCCCTGGATAATAACTGTTTTTGTGCTTACCTCCCACTAGAATGAAAACCAGGCAGGAATCCTGGCCTATGCTTTACCTGTTTGCATTCCTAGTATCCAGCATACCAGCATATACTCTTAGGCAAAGTAAGCTCTTGGTATATATTATTGAATTGAACTGTTGGAGTTGCTTTCCCTTTTTGAGAAGGTTAACTCACCATCATGATTCTGCTGTTGCTGCTTTTCCTTTGGTTCTCGAAGAGGACCATGACATCAGGAATGTGATGCCTTACTTACAAGTGAATTAGATTTAAATGAGGGAGGACTGTGCGAAGTCACCAGCCTCACTTTCTCCTCTGGAGCCATTGGGGTCCAGTGGCCAAATATAGATCAGGACAACAGGATTGTTGTCCAATCCATTATGATTCTGTATTAAAATTCAAAGACCTCTGCTCAGGGTACCAGAGAAGCTTGCCTTGCTTCATCTTATACTGTTGCTTCCCACGCACAGAATTCTCATCGTACAGTAACTATCATTACTATTCTGAGAATCATGGGCTCCTTTCCCATCTGCTGAAATTCAGACTGCCCTGAAATGCATTACAGATATTGTAGAATTGAATATGACCTGTTGTGACTCTACTTTAAAACAATGTACTTGTTAGGCTATTTTAGAAATAGATGGCAGTGTTCCTTGTGGGATTTTAACAGACGGTAAAGCTCAGGAGCACTCAAACTCCCCACTGTGAGACTGTATGTGGGCATAAGCAACTGCAGTGCTTCAATTGTCAAAGTTGGGGAAGTAGTGGAAACTGCATGGGTGAAATGGGCAAATTGTATTCATCAATATGGTAAATAACAAGCTGCAACTGTGCCCCATTACTTACCTATATAATATTGATTGTAATGAATAGTAAACCAAAATACTGATTTGAGTTTTTAACAGGAGCACATTCTGAGAAAGTCAAATATTCAAAGTTCACATTTAGAACCTGTCACTCTTCTCTCCTGCTTCTCTCATCTAGAACAGCAATGAGTCCATGCTCTAAAGTAACAGTTCAGCTATAGAACTGTCATATATAAACTACCTCCTTAAAATATTTGACAGGACTCTAGGCAAACATGCTGCTGCAGTGTTCCCAAGACCATTTCTGGGGGAAAACCAGACAGTGATGACCCAGGGGACTCAGAAATCAATTTTAATCCAGCTCATCCTGAAGCATCCTCCCTTCCCCAAATTGCTACAAGAACAGAGGATGACTTGCATTAGGGACACTGAAACACCGTGGACAAAAGAGTCAGTCACATATCCAGAATTATCAAAATTAGAACCAACCCCTGCTAAGGGGGACCGAGGCCTACCATGAATTACACCCCTAGATCAAGAATGGCCATTTCTGTGTCTCACTCAAGGTGGTGTCTGCATAATTTACAGATTGCGGATTGCAAGGGGTCAAGGAGTGAGTAGAAGATAAAGAAATGGAGACAAGGAGCAAAAACTTTCTCTTGACTTTCAATGGTGAACAAGAAGAGATTTAGCATGATAACTTCAGAAGGTGGAAGTTAGAGAAAATTCAGATAGACAGGTATAAGGAAAGCCCAGAAATAGGCATTGTGGGGTCAGAGGGCCTGACTGTTCAGAGGCAATATTACAGTATCCAGGAAGATGGCAAGGGGGAAAAGAATTACAAATCATGACCTCATTAATAAAAATAAAAACTAGATACCAGACAAAGAATCAAGTCAAGAGACAGGGCAAAAAAAAGAAAAGGGTTTTAGACACTGGCACTAAAATCTATGATGAAAGATGGTGGAGAGATGGAAGTAAAGAACTTTGATCACAATGGACAAGAGTCCAGTTAATGGCACTAGACTATACACTTAGACCAGGATCAACAGCAAATCTGATGACGCTATATTACAAGCTAAGGGTTCTGAAGTGCCAGAGTCTATTGTATATCTGAGTTTACAAGTAAGGGTTGAATGGTTATACCTTAAAAAACAGGGTTTTGGGCAAGTCACTACAGAGAATTTCCTAGCTTTTGGAGCATGCACAAACAGTAAGAAAAAAAAAAGTTAGGCCTTGGGGAATTAAGCAACTTTAGGAATAGCACTTCAATGCACTTGGAATTTAGAGAGCAACTGATTGCAAGGTAATCTAATACTTTCTATATTAAAACAGATAATTGAAGACCTGAGTTCAAAAATGTAACCTCTTTTACTACAAATTGTGTGACTGAGAAAGTCATTTAATCCTGTGTGTCTCAGTTTCCACAGATGTAAGATGAGCTGGAGAAGGAATGGCAAACCATTCCAGTATCTTTGCCAAGAAAACCCAAAGTGGGGTCATTAAGAGTTGGGCACAACTGAAACAGTTTAACAGCAATAACAAAATCTCTTTAATGCTTAAACCTAAAGATATGCCCTGTGAGGCAGGCATCATAGGTATTATTGTTATTAATAATAATAATTACCTTTTATTATTATTGTTATTACCTTTTGAGGAAAAAAAAAGGAAAACAGCCTTAGAGTGATCAAATGCCTTTTCCAGTATCTGGATTTGGACCCACTTTTTTCCTGATGCCAAGTCCTTTCTATAACACCACATGGACTATGCCAGAGCAAACCAGGTTATTTGAAACTTTTTTTGGAATACTTAGAATAATAGGAATTTTTTAAGAGCAGAAAAGTAGTAAAATATTAAAAGGGGAGAAATTCTGGGAAAATTCAGAGCTTTTCTCCCCCCAAAAATATTTATGAGACTTTAAAGAAAAAGTTCAAGAAAATGATAGATAAGACTGTCTTAAAAATAATTTATTTAAAATTACCATCAGAGTTGTGAGAAATCCATCATTTCACAAATACATGATAGTTAAGAGAAGGATGGCACAGAAGGTAGAGTGGCCTTGGAAAAAGGAAAACCTAGGGTCAAGCTCTGCTTCTCTCTTACTATCTTTGTGACCATTTGCAAGTCCTAGCATCACAAGATTACAGATTTAGAGTTGGAAGGGGCCATAGAGGCCATCAGGTCTCACATATTACAGTTTTATCTTCTACCGTTGTAATGACTGTCGCAAAAAAAAAAAAAAAGAAATTAAGTCCATCTTGCATAATATGCCTTCCTGAAGATTTGTTAGTTCTCAATACTCACCATTTCCATTCTTGTTCAAAACACAGTCAGAGTACATTCTAGATTTTGTCTAGGAATCAACATGTCATTTATTAACCTATTATTTGAAGTAAATAAAGACAACATTTAACATGGTCAAAATAATGTATGGGAAGATTTTTTTTAAGTGTTCTAGAATGCAGAAAGGGGTTTCCTAGAATAGAAAGACATTTTTGTCCATATCATGGGCTTCTATTGGCAAAGATTTTATTATCTAATGGCCAATCATCTGGTTTTTACTTACAGTGATTGGGCTGGTCATCAAATAGCAGATAGCCTACCTCTAGGACAAAAATGGGACTTTCCAGTTTGGTAAAATTCATAAGCAGTTTTCCTTGATTTGGGGCAGTTTCTGAAAATACAAAATCACCTGTGTCCCATCATGAGGCATCAGAGAAAGATTCCATAAACCCTAATAGATTAAAATAATGCACTTGTTGTTTTTGGTGAAACTGGAGCTATAATCTAGATCCCCTTCCTAACCACAACATGCTACAGCGATCTCGGCTTTGCTAATGAAATGTTACTCTTCCCAACATTATTATCTGAAAGGCTACAGGGCAGACAAGCAAGAGGATGTATTATGAAGGGAACGTTTTTTGGGTCCCTTGACGTCACTAGGGTATATTCCCCCGTCCTATACAGTTACCTGCAAAGGTTACTGGGCAGATAAGCAAGAGAGCGTGTAATCTTTTTTGTTTATGCCTCTGGATATGGTCCTAGAATAATACGCTAATAAGTAACTAACCTTAAGCAAGTGTAAATAGTAAACAGGATTAAGGGAGGCTCCTTCTACATTATCTGCATTCCTTTGATATAGGATCTTTCTACATTGTCTTCGTTCTTTTGGGGTGTCTACATTCTCTTGGGGGCATAAAAATTCTGTGAGCTCCTTGCTTCTTTGGCTCTGTATGAAATGGTCCTGTAATAAACAGACTATTGATTATACCTCCGTCTCATTATTCTCACCGCTCCCTAGCCCACCAATTGTGCTGGCCACAGTAACATGCTACCTCCATTGAGTTTCTTTCTGGTTCCTGTTCCACCCTTTCTTTAGCATGTGAAACCCCCACCCCTACACACTACAAAATTTGCATAGTCAGCTATCACCACTTGAACAACGTGTCCATCATTAAATTACATATGCTTAAAGCTGGAGGTGTGGCCTACTAAATTGAGATAAGACATCATTAATATCTGGATTCTTTCTAAATATTTTCTTTGCCCCATATTGTAAGTCCCGATTATATTTTATGCCCAAAATATTGTATTTTCTTTTATTGATGTAGAAGGAAAAAATAAGCATTTCAAAGTCATGACTACATACTTAGGAAGCATTGTTAGGTGTTCTGAGCATATTATAAGATCTATTTGAATTTGAGTTATAGCAAATAATTGATCAATTAATAAGTATTTATGCAGCACCTACTCTATGCTGAGCCCTATGTTAGGTGCTAAAGATACAAAAAAGAAAAGAAAAGAAACAAATAATTCTTTCATTTTAAGTTTATCTAATCCAACATCTCTTCCAGTACAAGCATCTCTACAGTATCTCTGACAAGTAGGATCTAGCCTTTCTGAATGCTTCTAGTGACAGGAAACTTATTTCCTTATATTCCATTTTGGAATTGCTCTTTTAGAAATATTTTCCTTACATTGGGGCAAACTTGACCTTCTTGTAATTCCCAATTATTTATCCTTATTCTTTCTGGAGTTAGGCAAATTACTTCTAATTCCTCTTCCAATGGTATCCCTCTGAAATATTTGTCTCCTCTAAGTTTTCTCTTCTTCACTAAATATCTTTAGTTCTTCTAACTATTTGCAGTAGGGTTTTGAGACCTGTCATTATCCTGGATATTCTCCAATTTCAATATACCTCTTAAAATGTGGTACCCAGACTGATGGAATTTCAGATATGTTCTGACCAGTTCCTCAACCTTCTCAGTCCCAATAATGTATTGGGTAGGAAAAGGCTATTACATTGTAGTGAGTAAGCATGATGTTCAGCCCTTGACAAGGTGAGTGAGGATAATTAGTCCCTCCTGTCTATAATTCAGTAAAAAAATATTACTTCAGCATGGAGATAAAACAACACACACACACACACACACACACACACACACACACTTCTCTGTAGTTGGTTTATTTTAACTGAACAACACATAAAAGTAGACTTATTCCTTAATTGAGCTCTCTTCATTTTTTCCCACCTAAATATGTGCTTTTCCAATTCCCCAAAAACACATTTGCTCCCTGGTCCTGTAAGGTCCTACACCAGTATTTATGGAAAAGACAACAGACATAGCACAATCTTCATGCTATATGTGTAACTCTGCATATGGAAGGGAGAGGAAAAGTTATCTCTTATCCTTTCTCTCTCAGTTTTCACTTTGGACTATTCAGCATTTTAAGGAGAAAAGGTCCCATATATTGCCTCTACTTCTTTTTTAAGTATTTTATTTTTTCACTGTAACATTTAAAAACAATTTTTAACATTTGTTTTTAAAACTTGCAGTTCCAAATTCTCTCCCTTACTTCCTTCTGTATCAGCAAGCACCCCAGCATCCCAAGGGTGGCTGCCAACACATGTTCTTAGATCTGCTTTGTTAAAGGAAAGCAACTCAAAATGGGTTAACAAGCTTACTTTAATCAGTCAAATATATATCTTTTACCTAGTTCAGGGGGAAAAGGTCAGCACCCTGAACTTCAGAGTATACAGACAGAATTATCAAGACAGAGAAACAGATCAAGTAGACAGGTTTCCAAACTCTCCAACCATTACATCCATACCAAATCAACATCTGGGTTTTTCAGAGCTGGGGGGTGGGGGGCTCTCAATAACGGCTTCCCAGAGTCTCATGGCTTCTCAGAGTCTCATCTGATCAAATCACAGAACACTTCTCAAAGTGAGTCCCAAAGCAAAGCCTCACATCAGGGATTATATAGCCTTCTCCTGGGTCAGAGAATGTAACCACCCTCTTGACCCACTGCCCAATCACACAGCATCAAGGTGTGGGCATTCCTGAAAACCAAGCCTCCTGCCACAGGCTCCATGTGACCACATTCAGCCTATTAGGAGGCAGAGTATATTTTCAAATCAAGGAAGGTTCTCAGAGTCTCTTAAGCCTATCAAAGGACCTAGGGGCAGGGAAGATCTTTAAATTTGTATTTCCATTACACCTTCCTACCCCCATTGAGAAGACAAGCAGTTTGATATAGGTTATACATGTGTAGTCATGTGAAACATCTATAATAGTCATATTGTGAAAAAAAAAACAGAAAAAAAGTTTTTAAAAAAGTATGCTTCAATCTATATTCAGACACCAACCATTCTTTCTCTGGGGATGAATAGCATTTTTCATCATAAGTCCTTCAGAGTTGTTTGCCTCCACTTCTAAATCTATTCCTTGAATGAACTAATGAATGAATCAATGAGACTATACTTCAGAGTCTTTGAGCATTACTATTAGTTGAGAAAAGCAAACAAGAAGGCTGATTTGGATGTGGTTAACCTTGAAATCAATCATATCCAACATACATGTAACAGTGACTGTTTTAAGTGGCCTTGCAGATGCCTGTTAGTACATAGGTATCAGGTTTTATAAAGTGAGACATCTTTGGCAATGCAACAAACAAGCAAATATGTTTTAACATATTTATATATGTATGTACATCATATGTATATGTATTATTATGATACAATATATCTTATTCATCTGTATATATTTTTCTATTTGTATGTACATATATGTATGCATGTGTATTTGAGTGTGTGCATTTACTCAAACATTTCTGTATTTTCTTGAAATCCTCAAATAGGGTGAAATATGTGTGTTTATGGAACTATACACATGTGACCAGATTTTGTGGCTGATTTGATCATTTATTTGGGCTACACTTTTGTTCCCCTATATCATGACTTTCATCTCCATTCCACCTTAGCAACCCATGAAGACCTTATCTTAGACCTTATCGTCACTGAAGATTGATCTGTTTCCCTCTGAAATTTTCCTTCAACATTCATTATATCTGCACTGCTATTTCCCACTGATCAGTAATACTAATTCTACTCTTTAACTGCTCTATGAGCTCCAGTCCCTCAATTCCTCACTGTTCTCTTCATATTTCATTCTTCCACCCCACCTCACCCCCCTTTACTTTCTTCTCTTCAGTCTTGGCCTTAAGAGTTAGCCAGGTCATACCTCACTTTTTAATGTTTTGCCCCTTGTGATTCTTCTGTTTGTGCCCAGCTAATCTGCAAATCTAGTAACATTCTCCCTCCTCCAGTACTCCTACAAACTTTGTTAACTCTGTTACTAATTTACAAACTATTAAACACCTCTGAAGGAAGTTATTAAACTTCTTTCACTATATCTATTACAATTTCATATTATGTAATCCCATTCAGCCTTCTCTGCTGAATGATCATTTTTTTGCTCATTTCTAGTTGGTTCCTTATCAGTTTCCCAATGCCTCTGCTTCTAGTACTACTTTCCTATAAGCAGATCATCTTGTCTCCTACGTTACCAAGAAAACTGGAGCTATTTGTGAGCTTTTTCATTTTTCTTACTCTAGACTTCAAAAATATGTCTACATTTTCCCCCCTTCTCTCCTCATTTGCTCCAGTCACAAAAGATGTGAAGAGCCTTCTCCTTGCCAAACCCTTTACTTGTCTTCTAATCAATTTCCCTCCCATATCCTTCGGGAACTTGTCCCATCAATCATTCCCTAAATCTTTTTTTCTCATTTGCAAACACTTGTTAGATTGGCTTTCATTAGCTTAATCCTGGTCAAACCCTCTACACTTGTATAATTTTAATGTATAAAGTATCGTATAAATGTCAAGTACTTTGGATATCAGTTTCTCATTTACTTCTGTCACAAACCTAGAAAAATTGTTGTAGCCAATGCTTTCCCAGTTGTGTGTCATAGCCATCATAGCTTAATCCAAGTGTTACTGTGAGGTTTTTTTTTCAAGTTGTTAACCCAGGGGGACAAGTTGACTGACCTAGGCTAAGGGCAGGAAAAAAAAAAGCAAATAAACCTCACATCTTTAAGACCTTCACAGTGTGTATAGAATGATTCTTACTTTTAGTCAGTTTTTAAAAGATGAGTTCTTGTCTAAGAAAAGAATAATCAAGACATTTTTTAAGAGAGGAAACGAGAGAAATTGGAATATGACTTTTAGAAGCAACTAAACAAAAGATAGGCTAAGACAATAATTGTTTAAAAGCAAGGTGAAAGGCAGAGTAGTCTTACCAGAGGCACAGACATTATAACCTATATTTTCAGAAGTCATTAATAGTACCCCTGTAGAACTGAACCAACAAATTGTCAGTGTGCTCCACTTCCCAACATATACACATTCCCTGACAACCTTGATCTTTCAAAGTATTCAAAGTATAGACTGTTTTCCCCCAAATACAATATATTAAAGTTCTCTACACAAGCAAATGTTTTCACTGTTTCTGGGTACTCCTTCTAAAGTATACTATGAGACTGAATGGAGTTAGGAGATAGTGTACCCAAATTTTGACTATTTGAATTTTAAACAACAAAAAAACCTCTTTTATAGAAAAGAAGTTCGCATCTAGAAAAAAAATAAATTAGAGAGGGGCAGATAGGTGGTGCAGTGAATAGAGCACCAGCCCTGGAGTCAGGAGGACCTGAGTTCAAATCCAGTCTCAGATACTTAACACAAAAATTACCCATGTGACCTTGGGCAAGTCACTTAACCCCAATTGCCCTCCAAAAAGCAAAAAAGAAATTAAAAAAAAATTAAATTAGGACAACAAGAATCTAGATTTGGCTATGTGGGCAAAATGGTAGAAAACATGATAATGGTAGGAAAACTGGTTTTGTTCCATTTCTGCAACACTCTATACAGATAATTGTCAAATTAACCCCTCTGTACATTATTTCTAGTTTTGAAACAAAGACTTTATATGCTCATCTAAGAAAGATATGGAGGAGCCTACTTTATCTTAGCAATCCCCCACCTGCCTCCCTGTAATAGAAAAGATTGAGTTGTATAAAAGCATTTGTCAATAGGCTATATTCAAGCAGGAAACTGAAAGAGTAGAGGGGGAAGGAAGGAGGCAGAGTCACATCCACTTATCCACAAGCAGAATGAGGCTGTCACAAGAGTAACAAAGCCCAGAAAGTGGTGCATACCCAAAAGGATAGGGAAAAATCCTAGAACTAAAGTTGAAAGTGGCCTTTAAAGTCATTCTGTTCAATACCTTCAGCTAGAAAATGCAAAATCTGAGGTTCAAACACGTGAAGTCACTTGCCCATGGTTATGCCAGTAATAAGTAGCAAAGTGAGGATTTGAGCCCAGACTTCTCCATGTTGAAGGTAGATATCGGGTAAATTTAGCATTTCTGCCAGTAATGATTCTAGGGTCTGAACCACCCCAATCTCTTCTTCAGATTAAGGCTAAACTTTCTTGCATCTGCAGTTTTTTTTTTTTTTCCAACTGCTAGATTGTCAAGAGATTCTCCGGGATTCCCAGATAGCCATTCTGGAGTGCTCTTGCCCTTCCAAAACTGAGTGGGTGCACTTTTGCCACCCTGATAAACTAGAAGGACAGAACTAAGCTGAAAAGATTTGCTTTATAAAGGAGTATGAACTTTTCAGAACAATAGGCTGAGCCATGTTTAAAACTACTTTTATTAAAAGAGAAGATAGGACATTTCCTCATGGAACATAGGACGTGCACTCTGCCAGCATCTGTGTTTTAAAGTTATCTTTAGTTCAGGATTGAAACACAGACATTCATTTCAGCATTTGCTGAACATCTCTCATCATCCTAAAGACACTGGATAGGTCAGACTGATGAGTAAAAAAAAAAATCCATGGGGATGCTTTTTTTATTTTATTCTGTGTTGGAATAATGATAAATTTCTCAGCACACTCTAGGTTTGCTCTCAAAGCACTGTGATTACCTTTGTTAGAAACAATGACAGTATAGCCCTTCGGCTATGCCCACCTTCCTTTCTTTCTTTTGAGAGTTGGTGGAGAGAAGGGAAAGAAATAGCCCTGAAGCCTTTCATGCCTCCTTATTTTTCTTTGTCGCATCATTAAAGGCTCAATGAATCTCCAATTAAATCTCACTGGCTACTGTCACCGTTTTGATTGATGGGTGTCCTTGGATCACCTTTCTAGGATACGCTATTGCACTAAGCCCCCACCCACCATCATCAATTATCAGCCTCTTGTCATCAGTGCCCTCCCGTGTCAATTCATTTACCACAGAAGCAATGTAAGCCTCTAATCAGTTAGAAAGAAAACATTTTTTATTTTTGAAATGGGGAGGAGAAAGAAAAAAGACCTTAAACCAGATAGAGGAATAGTAGATGCCTTAGCTTGTTCATTTTCGTTGTTCCCTTTTAAAATCTTTTTTTTTTTACCCAAAGATACACCAAGATCTGCTGAATAGGCCTTGTCAGAAGTTACACTGTATACACATACCATACCTTAACAGTTAATGAGGGTGAGAAAGAAGGAAGGGAAATAAAGCATGAAGGATATTTACAACTAATACAATTTCAAAGTTTGGGATTCCACCTTCACTCCACAAAAAAAAAAAAAGAGAGAATAAAAGAAATACTCATTTTTTAAATGGGAATAAGTATAGTGTAGGGCTAACAACAAAAAGACAAAAGGGTTGCTTGGTTGCTGGAATCCCCATTAAATATAATGAATATTCTTCTCCTTTCATAAAAACACACTTTCCCCTCCCCTGGGAACAAAACAAGCATTTCCATAACACAGTACAATAAAAAAGATGATCCCCCATGAAACTGCAAATCTACCATGTACAACTTGCTATTCCCTCCAAATATACAACAAAGTTATCATGTAAATTTTTTTAATGTTTATTTGCTAAATAAGTCTTCAAAGCATAATTCCCAGGCCAGAACATTGAAATATGCGGATCTGTTGACAGAAAGATACAGCCTCAACATTGTTCTCTCTACTAGCACCCATGAGCCTTGGGTACTTCTGACAGAATCTAAGAATGAAGAGTTGATTCCATTTTCATGCCTATTATACCTTACATCTTTGTGCCTAAAATGTCAACCAACAAACACTAACTCTGGCCGATGTAATGTTCCATGGAAGACTTCTCTGATGATAGTCTTTTCTGATAGCATCTTTGCCGATAACAATTTTTCATTTCAATCAGAAAGTTTATAGATGGCATATGGAGGCATTTCATGGAACTTGAAAAGTGGTTTATCAGTGTGGTTCCAAGGTTGAGTGGCTCCTAAGACCTAAAAGATCTTTTAATTCCATTATATATTTTTGCATATGTGTTTGAAGTAATTTTCTTCATCTGAAACACTTCCGTGGGGTGATGAATGTTCACCCCCCCCATAGCGTACTGTGGCACATTGAGAGTACATTACTTTCTATAACATTAAATATACATTCCTACAAAATGAATATTGTATTCTCAAGAAGAAGTGGGGAAAATGAACAAATCAGGATGGGGTAAGAAGGGAGGGAGTTGGTAGAGAGAAAATAAATCTCTAAAGTATATTTTAATTAATTCCTTCCTTCTGTGGCAGAATTGCTGAAGTTTCACAGACATATAATGCCAAAAAATATATATGTTTGTAGTGTTAGGTGCCTACATGAATAAATAGGTATTGTGCCAGTATTTATTGGACTATAATCTGGTACTATCTGATAAATACAGCACCTTACATAGTAGTTAGATCAGTTTCTGCAAAGCTAATCCTTCAAAGAAACAAGGCCACTATTATCACCATAATAACAAGGCTCCCAGAGTTCTCCTTTTTAAAACAAAATCAACATTTTGTTTGAGCCATTAATTAACAGCCCAGGGAATCACATCCCAATGTTTTAAAATGTTTGTCATCTTAATAGCTCCTACCGAAATGGACTATCAGATAAATTGAAGAAGGATTGAGATGGAGCAGGGAAAGGAGGAAGAAGGCTAAAAAGCTAAACTACCTGCAAATTAAACCAAATTGTAAATACCTTGAAATATTTATTGCTAAATTTTGCACAGTAGTCAATACTCTAACATCACTAGTTAACTCCTGAAATTAGGTTAGGAAACCAATGACCATGAAGTTTCAAGGGCTCCAAGATGATATTTCTCATTTACAAAGTGCACATTTCAGTACCATACCAAACATACTACAAAGGATGACTTTATAGAGCTAGAAAAAAAAATAATGAAATTCATCTAGATGAACAAAGGTCAAGAATCACAAGAAATTGAATGAAAAAGTAAAATAATGAAAAAAGCAAGGGGAGGAGAGTGGCATAAAGGGAACATAGATTTATATAAAGGGAATCAGATTTAAAACTATATACGCAGCTGTAATTATGAAAAAAATTTGGTACTGGCTATTAAATAAAGAGGTTGATCAGTCAAATGGATTAGGTATATGATATACAGAAGCAAATGAGCCCATTAGCCAAGTGTTTTATAAACCCAAAGATCTCAGCTAATGGAGTAAGAATTCACAATTCTTCAAAAACCGCAAGGAAAACCGATGGTGGTCTAGTAGCAACTAAATGCAAACCAACACATTATGCTATATCCCAAGATAAGAACCCAATGTCTACATGATTTAGACATAAAGAGTAACATAAAGTATAAGAACAAAAAAGAAATTACTTGTCATATATAAAGATAGGATAAGAGTTCCTGATCAAATAAGAGATAGAAAGGATCACTAAATATAAAATAGATAATTTGTATTATACAAAATTAAAGATTTTCACAAACAAAACCAATGCTGCTAAAATTTGAAGGGAAACAGGAACTGAGGGGAAAATGTTTACAGCAGGTTCTCTGAAAAAGGCTTCATTTCTAAGAAATGTAAAGAACTCACCGGCTCCAGTGTTGGGATGACCTAGAGATCGAATCCCGGGCTCAGATACTTAGCACCACACCCAGAAATAACTGGCTGTGTAACCTTGAGCAAGTTACTTAACCCCAATTGCTTAAAAAAAATGTGAAGAACTAATTCAAATGTATAAGATTAAGAGCAATTTCCCAATGGCTAAATGGTAAAAGAAAATAAGCAATTTTAAGAGAAAGCAATTCAATCTATATATTGTCACAAGAAAGATGCTTCAAATTTGATAATTAATAAAAATAAATGCAAACTTGTGAGGTTCTACCTCACCTCATACATGTCAGATTGGCAAAGACAATAGAAAAGGGAAATGTCAAATATTATAGTGGCTGTAGGAAAACAAGTACATTACTGCACTCTTAGTGGAACTGTGAAGTTATCTAGCTATTATCTAAAAGCATTTGCAACCCTACCTTAAAAGTTACTCAACTGAACACACATTTGGTTCAGAGATTTCACTATTAGATATATCCAAAAAATTTTGAAGAGGAAAAAGATCCATATGTACAAAAATATTTATAGCAGCTCTTTTTGTGGTATCAAGGAAACTAATGAGGTACCCATTCATTACAGAAACAGTTGAACAGATGATGGCATATGGGTGCAATGGAATATAACTATGCCATAAGAAATGATCAGGGCAATTTCAGAGAAACACTGGAAGACACATATGATCTGATGGAAGGTGAAGTGAGTTAAATCAGGGGAACAATGTGTTACAATAGCAATGTTGTAAAGACAACTTTGAAATTCAAAAACATTTAAGTGCCTACCAAGTACTGAACTCTATTCTAAATGCTGGTGATACAAAATTTAAAAAGAAAGGTAGTCCCTGCTCTCAAGGAGCTCATTATCTAATGGGTGCAAATAATACCCAAAAAGAAGCCAAAAAGAGGAAGGGACAGGCAAATCAAGGCATGAATTTCCTAGTCAAAACCAACCATAAGCTGCAGCTGGAAAATGGAGTTTCTTGAAAAGTTCTGAGCTCTGTATAAAGGAAAGCTTTGGAAGGAGTTTATTGCTCCAGCCTCCAGTTTCCAATAAAGGGGGAGAGGCAAATGAAGGAATTAAGTTGGTGTTGAATATAAAAAACTGAGTCAATCTGCATGGTGTATCAACAATGCAATATTCACAATGCCTACAGTAATTATAAATATGCCGATATGTTTATTAATCACAAAATATGCCAGGGTCTCTACATGGGGAATAAAGCTAGAACATTTATTCAAATACCAGAAAATTGAGTCCCAAAACCAGAAATTCAAAGTCATCACAGTAGTTATGAAGTTGGCATATTTAGTTAAAGTAGTAAACACCCACTTTCTCAAGCCATCAAAGCAGAACAAGCTACCTCAAGTAAAGATCCTCCTCTCCTCACGGCAACTGCTCAGCATCCAAAAAGAGTGCTCCCAGCTGCTACAGCCCCCCACAGTTCCCATCCCTGGAAGTCCTCAGCAGGAGTCCTTAACAGAAATTCTGGATGGCTCAAAAAAAGGAGTTTGAGGTGATGCTGCTGCTGCTGCTGCCACTGCCACTGCCAAGCTTCCAGTCATCACATGCACTCTAGCTTGGCTTCCACTTCCTTTTGCCCCACCCCTTCCTGCTACTTCAGCAAATTCGAGGGGCATAGAATATCTTTAAATCCCATTACCCTTACACATGGCTATAAGATTTCAAGTGATTGGCTTATCCTGGGAAATGCATGATATTCCTGTGGAGTCAAAATCAAACAGAACTGCTGATGGAAAATGGAGAGGATCAAAGATCTTAGAATTTTGATCAATGCAAAGACCAACAACCATTCCAAAGAACTCACCATAAAACATGCTACCCACTTCCTGACAGGGAAGTAATATACTCACAATGTATATTGAGGCATGTTTGTTTTTGCACATGGCCAATAACCAAAGTTAGTTTCCTTCGCTCTGCATATATATAACAGGGGTTGTGTTTTTCTTTCTTTTTCAGAGGGACTGGAGGAGACGAGAAAGAAAGAAAATAGATTTTCATCAAATGAAATAGAGTCCACATTTCACTACTGGTAAAAGGGTTCCTGGCAAAACATGGGGCTAAAAGCATGAAACTCTTGGTTTCACCTAGAAAAATTGACTGCATTCTTACTTATGATAGTAGGGATGGCACAAACCTTCCATATCATTGTCATATCTAGTTCATACCCAGTTATCCAAAGCAAAATTACTCCCTGTCCCCTTATTCCTAGTCTTTATAGTCAATGTGTGAGAGGGTCCTGGATTTTAAATCAGAAGACCTAGGTTCAGATCCCTGTTTAGATACTTACAACCAGGGATTTTGGCCATGTCAAAATGGCCTCTTTGGGTCTCAGTTTCTTCACCTGTAAAATGAAGGGAATGAACTAGATTACTTCTTAGGTCCTTCCCCACTCTACATCTATGAAACCCCCTCAGGGAGTTGCAATCTTAAGTAAAAATAAGGTTAAATAAAATGTAGGCTAATGAATTGTAGAGAAACATAAGATAAATTACTTTGGAGTGACTTGCTTAATCTTGAAGACCAACCTCCAGATCTATTCCTTTTAATAAATTCCACATACCAGCCAAATAAGATGCCTTCCTAGTTCCCATTTCTGCTGTAAATTCTCAGTCCTCCGTGCTAACAATAACTAGTATATATATAGCACTTTGAGGTTTGCAAATTATTTTATAAATCTCGTTTTACCCTCACAACAACCTTGAGCGGTAAGTGCTATTATTTTTCCCATTTTACAGATGAGGAAACTGAGATAAACATAGGTTAGGAGACTTACCCTTGGTCACACAGCTAGCAAGTATCTAAGGCAGGATTTGAACTCAGGTCTTTCTGATTATGAAGCAGCATGCACTAGCCACTATGCCACCTAGTGGCCATGTCTAGAATGCACTCCTTCCCAATCTGCCTCTAAAATACTTATGCTGCCTTTCAGGCCCAGTTTAGGTGACATCTCCATCAAGCCACCTCAAACCTCTTCCTATTGAAAGTGAGACTTCTCTTTCTTTGTATTTCCCAAGTGTACTTTATCTAGCTCTCCCTTAGGTGCTTATTGAGTTCCAACTGGTATCATACTGATTTGTATAAGAGTCTTATATCATCTATTAAACTGTAATCTACTTTAGGGAAGAAATTCACCAAATTTCAGAACTGGAAGGCAATCTAATAAAATACCAAACATTTGAAAAGTGTCAACCTTTGCTTGAAGACTTCCAGTGAGAAGGAATGTACTCCTTCATGTCAATATTTTCCCTGTTTATCTACTCTGTAAGGAACCAGGTAGTGCAGTGGATAGAGTGTGAGTCTCATCTTCCTTAATGCAAATCTGACCTCAGGCACTTACTAGCTGTGTGACCCTGGATAAGTCATGTAGCCCTGTTTGCCTCAGTTTCCTTATCTGCAAAATAAATTGCAGTAACACATGGCAAAACACGGCAGTATCTTTGCAAGAAAACCTTAGAAAAGGTTACAAAGAATCAGATACAATTGAACAACAAGGAAACCAACAAGGAGGCCATATAGAACAAATCTAATTCCTTTTCTTCATTACTCAAGTATTTAAAGATAGTTATCATGTCCTCTTGAACCTTCTCCAGGCTGAACATACCCAATTCCTCCCACCGATCCTCATAAGCCATAGGTTTGAGGTCCTTCACCGTTCTGTTTGTTTTCCTCCAGAAGCTCTCTAGTTCATCAATGCCCTTCCTAATGTGTGCCATCCAAAATAAAATACAACCAGATGTGGCCTGATGAGGGTAATATATAGTGGGACTATCAACTCCTGATTCCTGGAAGCTGTTTGTCCTAATGCTATGATGGTTAAGATTTTTGGAATTAGTATTTTGGCTATCAATTCACACTGTTGACTCAGATTGAATTTGCGGTCTACTAAAACCCCCATATGTTTTGAAAAACAAGCCATTCCTCACCATCATGAAACAAGTATAAGATGTAGGCTAATGTGAAAATATATTTTACAGGAATTCATGTGAAAAATGGATATCTTTTTTTTTTTTGCCTTCTCAATAGGTGGAGGGGGAGGGAGGATGGGAGATAACATGGAACTGAAAATGAAAATTTTTTTAAAATATAAGATTTTTTACTTTTGTACAATATCATTTTGTTTGATTTAGTCCAATTTTCTAGTCTTTCAACTTCTTTTTGGACCCCAACTGTCCTCCAGTGTGCTCTGTCCAGGCTTTGTGCCATTTGAAAATTTGAAATGGATAGGATGCCATCTAAGCCTTTCTTCAAGTCATTGATAAAAAAAGTTAAACAGTGCAAGGCTGAGCTCATGTCCCAATAAGCTCCTTAAGAATAAAAACTGCTTTATTTGTTTTTTATATTTGTATCCACAGTCACTAGCAGAATACTTGCCACATAGTAGACACTTAATAAAGACACATTGGTTGAATGAAAGATAAAGATTAATGAATTCTCTCCAGACAATAATGAATCCATCTAATTGTCTTCTTGTCCAATCATCATCTCTAGATCTTTTTCCATATGATTATCCTGATGAATATTATACAAAATTTGGTTAAATTTTGGTATTTCATTTTTATATCCCTAGGTTCTAGTAGATGACTCCCAGATTTATATAGATAGCCATAGTCTTCAATCCTGCTCTAAAAATTGCCTGTTTTGTATACAGATAGACAGACAGATAGATAAATGTAAATATAGATATATACCTGTATATCCCATAGTCATCTAAAACTCAATATATCCAAGATGAAATTTATTTGTTTTTTTTTGTTTCGTTTTGTTTTAAGCAATTGGAGTTAAGTAACTTGTTCAAGGTTACACAGCCAGTTATTTCTGGGTGTGGTGCTGAGTGTCTGAGCCCAGGATTCGATCTCCAGGTCATCCGGACACTGGAGCCGGTGCTCTTACTCGCTGTGCTACCTGGCCGCCCCAAGATGAAATTTATTATATGTGCCTCTGAAGTCTTTCAAAATTTTTCATTCTTGCTGAGGGCACCACCATCCTTCCCATTACTCAGGTTTACAACACTAGAGTGGTCTTTGACTTTATCCCTTTCTTGTACTTCCAAGTTCAATTTAGTCCTATTGATTCTGCCATCATAATATCTCTTGCATCTGTCCCATTTCCTCCACTCAGCTCAATCCTAGTTCAAAGCATAATCCCTTGGATTGCTGCAATAGCTTCCAAATTGATCTCTCTACTTCTGATCTCTCCACTTTCCAATCAGTCCTCCACCCCTGCTATATTGATATTCATAAAATATAGAACTGATATTATCACTGCCTTATTTATAACAAAAAAAAAATCACCAAAGGCTTAGGTTGCCTCTATCATAAATTACAAAATCCTCAGTCAGGCATTATAAAGAACCCTCTACAATCTGACTCCTTCTATCTTTCCAGTCTTATTTCATATTACTCTCCTTATGTACTGTCTCTTCCAGTCAAACTGGCCTACTGGCTATTATTGTACTTACTATTTCATCTCTGACCTCCCTGCCTTTGCAAATTTGTTCCCCCAGAGCAGAAATGCATTCCTTCTTCAAATCTACCTCTTAGAAAGCCTAGCTTTCTACAAAACTCAGTTTAAGAGCCACCTCCCATATAAAACCTTTTCTAATTCCACTAATTAGTGCCCTCTCCATTCTTTTGTTGTTGTTTTTATCCAGACAAGAGATTTTATCAGTATAGGAAATCTCCCTGAAGCAGTTGGTAACTTGACAAAAACTTATGATAATAATAATTAGTATTTATTTAGTACACTAAGTTTTTACAAAGTGCTTTATATATGTTATTGCATTTGATCCTTTTGATCCAACCTGGGAAAGAAGGTGCTATTGCTATGTCCATTTTACAGATGAGGAAACTGAGGCAAATAAAGACTAAGTAACTTGCCTGTGGTCACACAGCTAGTAAATGCTTGAGGCAGGATTCAAAATCAGGTCTTTCTGACTTCAATTCCACACTGCACCACCTCAAAGACTAAGTCTTGGAGAGTCATGAAAGGCATTGACAGATTTAATAACTTAAATAGAGTCACACAGTCAGTGTCAGAGGCAATATTGGAACCTCAGTTTCCTGATTTTTAAATTAAATCCTTTATCTGTTATAGAATGTTAGGGTGGGCTCAAGAAAGCCTCATTTAAGAGATGATCCCTACCTAAGATAAACTTCGAAAGTAACTCAGATTTCTAAGAGGTAGGCTAAGAGGTTAGGCAGAAGTATATTTTGTGCATAGGAAACAGCCTATGCAAAAGTATGGAAATGGGAACTGGAGGGGCATATATGAGGAACAGCTGGAAAGTCAGTCTGATTAAATCAGAGACTGCATGAAAGGGAGTGTGATAGAAGCGGTATTTACCAAGGCCCCCTATCATATAGGGTCAGCTAGTTCTTTCCCTTTGTGGGTACAATTTATTGGCACAGAGACTTAAAACTTGAGCCTTCTTGCCATTAATGTGGCATTGTGGTCACTTGAGGTCTTAAAAGAGACCTGTTCATGTAGTCTCTATAGTCAAGGTTCTTTCTACTTGTTAGATGCCACACTGCTATGCCAACCACCACACCCCGCCCTAATAACCAGGAGCTGAGGGGTCTGTATCTCTCTGAGTCAGGCATTTTGTTAAGTATCCTTTTCACATTGTGTCTAATAAGAATAATAAAAGTAAAAACAATAATAAAAGCAGCCAGCGCTTATATAGAGCTTTACAAAAACACTTTTAAAAGATTATCTCATTTGATCTATCCAGCAATCTTGGGAGGTAGTTATGTTATTATCCCCATTTTACAATTGAGGAAATTGAGGCAAATAAAAATAAATGACTTATACAGTTAAGTTACTGAGACAGTATTTGAACTTGGGTCTTCCTTACTCCAAGTCAGTATTCTATCCACTACTCTATCAAGCTGTCCTCTTAACTGCTAAATGTTCTGTGGGTGAATCACTTCATTCTAGTTTTGAACCCAAATTATGAGATGGTCCAGTTTCAGGTCTGGCCTACTAAAGGATTCAAAGGGAGTGTGGCGAGAGCAATATTTACTCAGGCCCCCAGTTATATAGGATAGGCTAGTTCTTTTCCCAAAGATCAGCTAGGTAGCCCAGTGGATAAAGCATCAGGCCTGGTGTCAGGAAAACCCAAATTCAAATCCAGCCTCAGATACTTACTAGCTGTGTGACCTTGGGCAAGTCAATTAACCCTGTTTGCCTCAAGTTTCCTCATCTATAAAATAAACTGGAGAAGGAAATGGCAAACCACTCCACTATCTTTTCCAAGGAAACCCACAATGAGGTCACAAAGAGTAGAATATATCTGAAACAACTGAATAGTAACAGTTCTTTCTCCAAAAGGGATCAATCTTTGTGAAAGGTAGTTCCCATGTATTATGATTCCAATGCTGCATTCAATCACAATTTCCTAGGAATTCTCAGAAGGAAAGAGAATATATTCCTACTGATCTTTCTTGGTAACCCAAATTCCCCATGAATGGTGCATGCAATTTTCTTGATATCTCTCACTTAAATCTTAAACAAGTTTCTTACATAACTATGACACTTGAATACCATATAGTGTACTACTGACTCGTGTTTTTAAATATAAAAATTGTTGAATAGCATAGGTGCAGAGTAAGAACTCAATACATCTGCTGTATTGATTGATTAAGGCTAAGGACCATGGACATCATAAACCTTCCCCTCCTGGCACATAGTAGGCACTTAGTAAATGTTTATACTTTAGCATGCTATCATAAGGTATAGTACTTAGTACAAGTAGTTTCTTGATAAATGTTTTTGATTTACTAAATAATTTCTTCTTGGAATTTCACTCAAGGAGTGGGTCCCAAGAGCATTTAACACCTTCCTTTATCTTCTCACCTTTCTTTTTTGTTTCTGTAATCCATTTATAATAAATTTGATGAAGTGGAATACTCACTAAACTTGGAGGATGGAACATGAGTTCAAACCCTAAATCTGTCAATTATTATTAGCACATGGAAAGTAATTTTGACTCTCAATTTTTCTTCTGTACAATGAATGAGACAGCTATGCTAGATAACACTGAAGATCATTTTCAGCTAAAGAATTATAATCATAGTAAATTCTTCTATGATATCAAATAGTAGAAGGACAGTGAAGATCCTTGCTTTGCTCCAGTGTTGTTGAGAAAGCTTTCAACATATTGCAGACAAGTAACTGCATGCACATATTCCAGCTGATGCATGATGGACTTCCCAACAATGTGTAACACCCTTGCCTATCAACACTTGCTTGTTAAGACCTGTCTGCAGACTTGACCACTGACCAATTATAATTTGTATTTTGTGTATTTATTTGGAAATTAACATGATCACTATGACTTTAACTCTGTTTCACAATAGATAAATCATGTAAGAACAGTTTTTAAAATTCTCTTTTCTCCTCACCTTCATTTTATTTTGTGTATACTTATATGTGTATATTATTTTGCCTATGGAATGTAATTTTTTTCATGGCCAGGTACTGTTTCATTTCAGTCCATATAATGCCATACCTAATATTGTTACTGGGATACAGTAGGCATTTAATAAGTTCTTGTGGATTCATCAATACCTATAATATTTAGGGCTAATTACATAGCAGGTTCTTAGCAAATACTTTCTGAAATGAAGTAAAATTTTTTTCTAGCATTTCAACAGGAACCTGAGCCCTTTAGTACTAAAAGTGGGAGGGTGTTCTGGAGACTTCATTTTTAGAGGCAATCCAATATCTCTTTTGGAAAACCTTCATTTATACCAATGTCTGAAAATTAAAATCTGGTAGTAATCCAGCTTCAAATATTATTAAGATACTAGATAATAAGCTGACAGGAGGTAAGGATAAAAAGGCTCAGATAAGCCAGTAATAAAAGTATTTATTGTAATTAAGGGAGAAAAATCCCAAATTTCATATTATAGGATTGAAGTCCATTTCCAATTAGATTATTTTCATCATTTAGTCTGATTTTGGAAAGACAATAACAGTAACACACAAAGAGGAAAATACATTGGCAGAGTCTCAACAATGACTGTTAACACATATCAGACATCCATGCCTCAAAGATTACCATGAGCATAATACAAATAAAATATATGATTACCCATTGCCCAGTAACCTAGAAAATTCCCCTACTAAATACACACACACACACACACACACACACACACACACACACACACACGTGTCTGTTAAGACTGAACTTGAGGGGTGGCCAGGTAGCACAGCGAGTAAGAGCACCGGCTCCAGTGTTGAGAAGACCTGGAGATCGAATCCTGGGCTCAGACACTTAGCACCCACCCAGGAACACCTGGCCGTGTAACCTTGAGCAAGTTACTTAACCCCGATTGCTTTAAAAAAAAAAAAAAGACTGAACTTGAACTAATGGAAAATTAAAGCAAACCAGAAAAACCTTGTATTCCATTGCAATATGTTTATACTTTACTTACCTGACAATTTCAACCACCTAAAATGGAACCTAAAATCTAGGATAGACATAAAAGTACCCTTTCTTCAATTGAATCAGAAATCCTTGTCTAAAATCAAAAGTTACTATTATTTGTGACAGGAGAATGCTGAAAGCTTTCCCAACAACACTGGAGCAAAGCAAGGATGTCCACTGCCCTTATACTATTTGATATCACAGAAGAATTTACTTTGATTATAGTTCTATAGCTGAAAATGACCTTCAATGTCATCTAGCACATCTGTCTCATTGTACAGAAGAGAAAACTGAGAGCTTAAATGACTTTCCATGTACTAATAGTAAGTGACAGATTTAGGGTTTGAACTCATGTTCCATCCTTCAAGTTCAGTGAATATTCCACTTCACCAAATTTATTATAAATGGGTTATAGCAATAAAAAATAAAAATCAATAAATGTAAGAAATAATTATGAAGAAGAAATAAAATTATCATTATTTGAAGATAATATAATGTTTTAGGTAGAAAATTTTAGATCATTCACAGTTTCAGAAAATGACAGGATAAAAAGTGTACTTTTTTTAAAAATCTATATATTATTAAAGAAAGTCAGGTGGGAAAAAAGAAAGAAAAAAATTCAGATTCTCAGGGTCAGCATAAAAGTATGAGACCAGCAGGAATGGATAATTTAAGAAAGACATGGAACTTAGGAAGACAGAATTGACAAGAGTTACCAAGGCACCTTGCAGTTCTTGAATTCATCAGCACAGTCTGAGCAACTATACAGTTCTTGCCTAAAAAACTTTTTTTCTTAGTTTCTGACTAGAAGATCTCAAAAATTGAACTTTTGGGATTTTTTGGTCCTCCCTACAACTTGAAGAGTTGAAGTGGAAACTGAAGAATGGTCAAGCATAAGGTACATACTTTGTTATTTCCATGTTTAGGTTTCTTTTTAACACTTTGATTAAATATTTGATGAATAATAACTTTGGAAAAGTGATTCAGTGAAACAATAAAAAGAGACTGAAGATGGTGCCTAATAGATGAGACTGGAGCTGAATAATCAGATTAGTGAAGACAGAGAAACACCCCTAGACACCAGAACCTATGTAAGGCATAGAACTAATGGGGTTATTACAGGTAGCTTCCTTGGGAGAAAAACAGACAAATTGGATTTCACACAGAGCTCTCTGATTGTGGATGGCCATTATAAAAATAACCATAAGATGCAAAAGCAAAAATCAAAACCATGGTAATTAACATAGCATGACACATACAGTATTTATATAACTACAATAAAATTTTCACAGAAAAAAAAGAAAGAAAAAAAGAAAAGCCTAAACAAATAAAAAGGTCTTCAATATTCATAACTAGGCTATGCTAATATAATAAAAATGAGAATACTATATGTAACAATCTATAGATTTGATGTCAGGTCAATCAAATCACCAAGGCTGCTGTCCTCTAGAATCCTCATGTTGTATAAGGATCTTTGACAAAACAAATAGAGAATATTATATACAAAGTCCATTATAAATGAGTATTTCCTATAGTAGAAAAGGAAGTTTTCAAAGGAAGAAATACAAACTATCAACAACTGCATGAAAAAATGCTCCCAAAACACTGAGATCATCAGAGAAATGCAAATTAAAGCAACTTGAGGTTCTATAACATACCCTTCAGATTAGCAAAGACAATGAAATAGGAAAATGACAAACATTGGAGAGGATGTGGGAAAGGGACACTCGAGGCATTGTTGGTAGAGATATGAATTAGTACAGTCATTAAGGAGAGCAATATAGAATCATACTTCAAAATATACAAAAATTATAACAGATCTTTTTGTTCTAACAGAGAACTAGAAACTGAAAATATGTCCAGCAGTTAGGGAAAAGCTAACAAATTATGTGGTACATGAATGTAATGGGATATTATTGTGCCTTAAGAAATAGTGAAAGAAAACCTGGGAAGATTTGTATAAACTGACATAGAGTGAAGTGAGCAAAACCATAAGGACAATTTTTATAATCACCAGTACATTGTAAAGAAAAACTATTTTGGCAAATTTCAGAACTCTGATCATGGCAATGACCAGCCATAATCCCAGAGAACCAATAATGACATATGTTCTCTACCTTCTGGCAGGGTGATGATCAACTCAAGAGGCAGAATAAGGTAAGCTTTTAGACATAGCCAACATGGAAATATGTTGTTTGACTATGCATACTTGGTTCAAAGTTGTTTGTTTTCTAAATTATGGGGGAGGGGAGAAGTGGAACAAAAGAAAGAGAAGGATAGAGTTGCCAAAAAAAAAAAAAAAGAAAAGAAATAACAGGGGAAAGTGTATTTAAAATTAATTTCTAAAACCAAATGAATACCAAATTGAAATGAGAGTGACTCAAACTTAAAGACCACAGGTAACAAGGAGCAACTCACAGCTTTGTAGAATAGACGTACTTTGCTCTTTCTGTAGAGTCATTGTAAATATCTCCTTAAGTAAATCTCTGTCATAAGCTCTGAGGAAGGACATGTATTTTAACCTGAATCTATGGAACTTTGGCCGTTGCGTTCATTTGGAATTCTATAATCTCTTACTTCTTGCCTTCATTTTTATAGTCATTGTATTTTGGTTTGGTTGTCTTGATCTACATCACTTACAATCTTTCGTTGTTCCTCGAATTCTTCCTATTTATCCTTCCTAAAATGTGATACAATAATATTCCACTACATTTACATACCACAACTTGTTCATCTATTTCTCCAATCACTTGGCATGTACTTTCTTCCCGGTTTTTTGCTACTACAAATACCACTACTATTGATATTTTGGTACAAATGTAATCCTTTCCCCCCCAAATACTAACCTTGGGCAGGAGTAAAATAGCTGAATGAAAGAATATGAACTATTTTATACCTTTTCTCCTATAACTCCAAATTATTCATCAGAACAATTGAACTGATAAGAGAACTCTACCAACAATGTACCAAGGTTCATGTCTTCCCACAGACATTGACTATTTCCATTTTTTACCATCTTTGCTTGTTTGATAGATATGAGATAAATACTTCAGTGTTCCCTACAGGAACAGAAAAGTGAACGCTGTGCCATTCTCACTTGCTATATTAAATAGCCTTTCTGAGACATGCAAAATTCATAGAGAATTGATATAAATCAATAGGAGAAAGAATCTTTTCCCCATGAACAGTCAAAGGATATAAACAAAATGCTCTCTTAATAACATAAACTAGTTATATGAAAAACACTCCATATCACTAAAAGAAATACAAATTTTTAATGGGATGGTCTTTTTGTATGAGAGGGGGTAGGTGAGAGGTATATTTTTTGGAAAGGGTTATACCAAAGTAATATATATCCATTATATATACTCTTTCTTTAAAAGAACTAACATGGTACACTAAAGGGTTGACAACTCATACTCTCTCCTCTCCAAGCAACTTGATAATGCTTTGTTACTGCTGGGTGACTTTTTGGCTCCCTTGCTCAAAATGCAGTATTATGTGTTCTATCATATTTTGTAAAGGAGTTTTTAGAGAGAAAATATAAAAGCTGTCACTTGATGAGGGTACTAAACTGGGAACCATAAGACCTGGGACTGCATTACATGACTCATTCTCCTATTTACTGATTTTTTTTCATATAACTTAGAGTAGACAACAGATTTATAAGAGTATGAGAGTGAGTAGAGGGTGGATGGTGTAGGGTTAGGGGCTTTATAGTGTGTCAAACCATGCCAGAGTCACTTAATTTAGAGAACTTATTTGCAGTTAGACAGCACAGCCCCTTGGGTCAGAGCCATGAATCAGAGGGAGGGGAAGGAAAGAGGGAATCTGATATCAATGCTTCTAACTCCAGGCTAGTTTGCTTGAGTCAATGAAGAACTCAGGCATAAACAATGGGGCAAGCTTATCAATAAATTCTATGAAGTGTGGAAATAATAAGCCTGAGGATAATCTTTCTTTTTTCCCTCACTCTTTCCCACCTCCATTTGTAATGACTTCCTCTCTACTTTCAACAGCTAAGCAAGGTAAAGCAAGGCATCAGGTAAAGGGAACTCAATCACTGGAACCTGCCAAGCTGAGGGCTCCATCAGCATCTCCCAGTAGGTGTTCTGTTTTGTATTTATTGGTCACTATATAATAACATCACCAAGTGATGCTCCTGAAATATCAGGATGCTACTGCAATCTCATCTTTTTTTTTTCAGTAGCCCTTAAATGTACCACTCTAATAAACCACAGATCAAATAATTGATCATAATAATTCCTTACATATCTATAATACATATAAAATACCATATAGTTCACAAAGTGCTTCCATATACACCAATTAATTACTGTATTATCTGCACAACCAAAGTGTAGATGTGATAAAGTAACTGTTACTGACCCATTTTGCAAATAAGAAAACTACGTTCAAATCTACTAAATAACTCAGCTAGGAAGCTATAGAAGCAACACTCAGTCTTTTATCTCTACCTGTTGTGTCCAAGAGAATTGCCCTTTCTACCACCTGATACTAACCCTCCCATAAAACACAATAAATAATTGATTATTGATATGACTATATGAGGCCAATCAGGATTTAAAAGATTTGGTATGTCAAGTACTGAAGTAAATCAAAGTCATAAGTGGAAGAATAAAGCATCTTTAATTGAGATAGCTGGGTAGCAAACCTGCCTCCCTGGGGGACGTCCCACCTGCAGACTCATAGGAAAAAGTTCTCATGCTTTTAAGAGAAAAGGGGAAGAAGGCAGTATGAGGTAGCAAGGCCTAGTCATGAGACCACAATCACCCTTGGAAATCTGGGCAAGGAAAATCACTTCATTCTGGCTCTTTTGCCCTTTATGCCATGAATCCCATCAGAAGGGGGCATGGACATTAAGAGGAAAGATCAAGCTAGGAAAAATCCAAGGGTGGAGATGCTTAAGGTGTGATTCAGCTCAACCTAATGGAGAATAAGTTTCTTAAATGTAGGAATGCAAGGATATTACTGAGATTCTGACAATACTAGGATCATTTAAGGAACTTGGCAGGTAATATTGCATTTGGAATTAACAATTTTCTGTCAGGTAGGAGATAAAGAGGAAGCATGTAGCCTGTATGAATGTACAGAGGATGAAGATAGAATGTCAAATTCAAGGACCAGTTAATGATGCAGTAGAAAGAAAGGCAATCATGTGAAATCAGAACTTAGTACAGTACCTGGTAAATAGTAAGTGCTTAATATATATGTATTGACTAAATGACTGAAGTAAAGATGCAAAGGTAAATTGAAGTCAAATTGTGAAGAACTTTAAATGCCAAGGTAAGGAGTTTGGATTTTGTCCTAAAGAAAATAGGAGGGTATTGAATGTCTTTCAATGAAAAAGTTACAGAGAGACCTAGTAATTGGGGGAAAAAAATTTTGGCACCAAAAAAATTCCCTTATTTTAGGTAAGGCAAATAACCAAATCATAGAATGTCTTAGCAGAAAGAGACATTCAATATCCATAAATCCAAAACCCTCATTCTGTAGGTAGGAATCAAGGCCTACCTAAATCCATTTACTTTCTAGGGGTGCCATTAAGACTAATGCATGGGGTCTGTGCTTGGATCATAATAGCAATAAAACATTTTACACACATCTCTCATTTCTATCTTTTTTTTGTTTTGTTTTTTGGAGGGCAGTTTGGGTTAAGTGACTTGCCCAAGGTCACACGGCTAGTTTGTGTGTGTGTGTGTGTGTGTGTGTGTGTGTGTGTGTGTGAGAGAGAGAAGTATCTGAGGCTGGATCCAAACCCAGGTCCTCCTGAGTCCAGGGCCGGTGCTCTATTCACTGCGCCACCTAGCTGCCCCTCTCATTCCTATCTCAAAACAACTTTGTAAGAGATTATAATTATAGGTATTATCTCCATTTTATAGATAAGAAAACTGAGGCTCAACAAGGTTAAGAGACTCATTTATGCTCTCAAAATCCAATTAAATAGTCTTGTCACCTCCTTTTTTAGGAAGCAAAGTAGACATGGAAATGACAATTTCTTCAACTAAATGAGCATTTGACTTCGAAAAGGAACTATTTTACTCAGCTTTTTGATCCTATTAGATTAGGCTCTTTGCCAGAACTGAAGTTTCATAAAATACCTAACAGAGAAATTTGCTTTAAGAAGTGGTATACATGTGCATACATCCACACAGCCCAGCAACAAAAAGGATGTGGCTATTTATAGACAAACTCTTCAAAGCTAAATGTGCTTGAACAGGACATACCTATAGTCGAAGGAAAGCTAGATTCTTGCTAGTCCTCATTAGCATCAGCAGCCTCTCAGAATTCCCTATGCCATTTATCAAATTAATGTTAAATCACAATTCCACGTTTCTATTTTTAAAGTGAGTACTCTGACTAATTGGAATGGTGAGGGGTGGGTATAGGTAGGAGGAGGAACAAGGAAAAGTTCAAACATGAAGATGGGGAAGAAAAACCTAGGGAACATCGAATGAACTAGACTGATGCTCTCAAATGCTCTAAATGTGTAATTAATCAATAGGCTATGAGAGAAGATTGCACTGCTCAAATGAAGGCAGAACAAAACCACATTACAGCAATTAGAATGAGCTAATGTCAGCGTACAAGCCCCCAGATGTTCAGATCAATTGACTTCTTAAGGAAAAAAAAAAAACCGTGTTCACATAATAATCCCAGGGTATAATGTATTAGCTACAGAAAGATTTTCCAAAACATGAGCACTGTGTCAGAGTTCTCCTTTTACTGCCCCTCTGTCTGAAAGGAGAGACCAGTTGAGCTGCCGGGGGACATGTTTTACAGTGTGTTGGAGGTGAAGGCTGGAAAGGCTAATCAGACTGCCTGCTGGGAGGAGAGCCATACAACTTGCATTAGCTCAGAAAGGTGCAGCGCCTGTAACCACAAGGTTCCTTTCTGTCAGACACCTCCCAAAATGGATGCCACCATCTGTAGGGGAGAGGGCAAAGTGGAACCACCTAGCTTTGCTTCAATCATAGCTATAGTATAGAGGAAAGAGTATATAATATATAGAGCATATGGTGTAAGGTATAATACAGTGGCTCTCAAGTGAGAGAAGGTAAGTTCAGATCCAACTTAGTGCCAGTATGACTTTGTGTAAGTCATTTAACCTACCTAGGCCTCACTTTTCTCATATGTGAAATTAAGGAGTTGTACTAGATGGTCCCTGAGGTTCCGTATACTCTAAATCTATGGTCCTCTGAACCTAGTGGTGTAGCCTGAATGATTCTGGTCAGTTGCTCATTGTGTTTCAGAACCAGTGGAATGGTCTTAAAACCCACTGCATGTTTTGAATGTGTCACTCTGAGCTATTTTAATAAAATGAAATTATGATTCACCAGCCCATTGCATTTTATGTAAATTTGTCTCCCTTTGAATGCAATATACCTAGTTAGATGTCAAACTGCGGGCTTTTTTTGTTTCTTCTCAACAGACCAAGAGTACTAGAAGGGAGCTACTGTATTAACTCCAGAGCAGATTAAACTATGCTATGAAATAAAACCCTGAAGACATTTATCCTTTTGTTCTACTTCCTTTTCCTTAGCCCAATCAAGTCCCATCTTCCCTATCCCTTCCCTTCATCTTTAATCTTATGCCAAATTCATTCGTTGTTTCTCAACTGGTAATTAAGGTCATGCGTCATCTGACACAAAGCAAAATGGCACAATTACACATTTAGTTAGCAGTGGCTGCAACAACTTCTCTCAAGGGTTGAGGAGCTGACCTGTGATCACAGTTCATTAGTGGTTGTAGTTTTTTCTCCCTCTCCCTAATTTCATTCTGTCATTAGAGTCCTAGGGGTGGGGTCAAAAGTAGGAGGTAGAGAAATTAAGAGTGATGTTCTATCATTAGGTTCTCAGGTCTACCATTCTCACATGTGGGCCCTAGCCAGTTGTTTTATTCAATTCAGACTTTCTGTAGCTTCCCCTGCAATAGGCATCTTAGCCTTTCCTTCTACTCTATTCAGAACTGAGAATGGAAAGAATTGCACCAGAAATAAGCAATGCTGTTAGTACTAACCACACCCTGAGAGGATTTTTAACAAAGGCATCATCACTAGGTGCTGTGGATGCCTTCTCTTTTGAACACCTCAGTGATAAGATTCTAACCCTATTATCCCAAGTCAGAAATGACCTAAAGATAACTTTAGGGTACAAACTTGGTTTTGATTCAAGGCATGAACAGAGAATTTATGAAACATTTTATCCATCCTTAAAAATATATATATTTCTTCAGTGATTTTTCAGAAATTATCTGTCTGATAGGATTAAAAATAAAATATTATAGGGTTAAAGTGAAAATGAATTTTTTGTAAAAAAAAACAACCCTATCTGTCAAATCATTCTGATCATAAATGACCAAGCTATGAGTGATTAATACTTCACAATAAACAATCACTGACTGACAGGTCCAGCTGCTATCAGTCAGCATTTAAAATTCTTCTGGTTCCTTAGAAAAAAAAATTCAATAATATATTGTCTAGTCACCTCCCTTCCCAATCTCTTACTCTTTGACTTGCCATCTAAATAATGAAGATACTAGAAAAACTCATTGCTGTGAGCATCAAGTTGGATAATATATGTAAGAAACTTTGTAAACTGCATGTGTGTGTATATATATATATATGTGTGTGTGTGTATGCACACATACATATATATATATATATATATATATATATATCACAGATATATGGCAGCTATTGAATATATGTATAAGAGGCATGCTCAAAATCATGAAAAGGAATTGGCAACACACATTTGGGGCTTATTATTATGTTTTATTTTATTATATTATTATATTATTATTATGTCATTTGGGTGTTTTTTTTTTCAGATTAAACATGTAATTTCACATGTACGGAACTTCTTATGGTAGAAACTTCCTCCACCAAAGCAGGTCAGTGGCACGTCCTATAATCAGTAGTCTTTGAGAGTTTCCTGGCTCACTGAGATGTTGGCCATAGTCATTAAGTCTAGCATATGTCTGAGGCGGCCTTGAACTCAGGACTTTCTGACTCCAGGGCTGACTATACTTTGCATTATAATATATATTTATATGGCACTTTAAGGTTTGCAACATAATTTCAGGCACAAACCCCTAAAGAGTAGTTAGAATAAATAGCAATTCCAATTTATAATGTAAAAAACCCTGACACTTGAAAAGGTGAAGTGACTTTCCTAAGGTCAAACAATTAGTAAGCAGTGCAGCCAGATAGAAATCCTGAACTCCTGACTCTAAATCCACTGTGCTTTCCTTTGCAGGATAACTCACCCAGATTTTACTACCCAAATATGATCTGCACATTCTATATTTATGAATTCTAGAGGATGCTTTTGTGCAGGATAGTGAATTTATAGCCAGTGAATTTTTCAACAAAATGCTCCTCTGATGCTTCATCATGGCATGGGGTGAATTTGGGTTATCTGAGACTCTGCCAGAAACATGGAAGCTATGAAAAGTTTTACAAAGATGGAAAGGCTTCACATATGGTCTTGGCAACAGACGTTTCCTTTTTTTCAAGGACCAGCCTAGCTAAGAAAGGAGAGGCATGTCACCAGCTGGCCAGGCACATGGTGGTGACTCCTTTGACCATGGAAAGTCATGAAATAAAGAAAAATAAAAAATAACCCTCAGAACTGTTACAACTGTTTCTGTTTCTGCAGTGAAAGTAGAAAAGGGGGAAGGTGGTATCCAGAAACACACAATTTTGAGACCATCTGAAAAAAACAACTTAGTTGTTGATAGTCCAAATGTGAAATTTTGTCCAGGGTCTAACAAGTAAAGACAAAACCAAGGAATTAAATGTTATCAATCTGAATATTTTTGCTATAAATGAAACAAGGAACAAAAGGAAGTTGAAGCTAAATAGAAGGATGTTTCAGGTTCTCCTCTCATATTGTTGTCTTCATGATATGCATTTTAAAAAAAACTACCATGAATATAATTGGAATTTATGTGTCAACATTTATTACAGAGTGGAAGAAGAGAAATTCTATCAATAATTTGCAAAAACAAACTCCAATAACTCCTCCAATCAGTTGATTTTTCAAGTATTTCAATGCAAAGATAGACATGAGTAGAATGTTGGAAACTATGATGGAAAACATGATAGAGAAGTAAGAAATAGGAGAGATAAAAAACTGTACAGAAATCTCATGCCTACATACCAACAATATTTTCTTTAAGAATAATGTTGAGGTGTTGGGCACAACATGCACAAATATAGTATCACACATGAAATAATAAAATTGATTGTATTTGGGCTACTATAGACTTTCCACCAATGGTAGAGGTATTTCCAAATTGCTTGTTGACTACAAAAAAAATTAATTTGGTAGATACATAATGCCTTACAGGCTCTTCTCACAATGTCTTTTCCATGCCTATGTTAAAATAAAATAAGTTTCATTGAAAAATGAAAAGAGTAAACTGTCTAATTACCCTTTGATTATGAATGTCAGGCAAGAAATAAGTAGTAATAATAACTATCACTTATATAGAACAAGGTTTTCAAGTGCCAGGTGGCACAGTAGAAAGAACACTGGGTCTGGAGTCAATAAGACCTGAGCTCAAATTCAGGCTAGTGAGTGTCTACTCACTAGCTATGTCATTCTTGGAAAGTCACTTAACCCTATTTGGCTCAATTTTCCTCATTTATAAAATGAGGTGGAAAAGGAAATGGCAAACCATTCCATATCTGTGTCAAGAAGCCCCCAAATGGGGTCACAAAGAGTCAGACATGACCAAAAACAACTCAACAACAACAAAAGCAAAATTTTTTAAAGACCTTTATATATATATATAAAATCTCATTTGATCCTCACAACAACGTAGTGCTATTATTATTACCACTTAACAGGTAAGGAAATTAAGGATGAGAGGTTAAATGACTTACCCAATCACGTGATTAGTAAGCATCTAAGGGAGAACTCAAACTCAGACCTTCCAAACTCCAATGACTCCTGGCTCTATGCACTGTGCCACATAGCTGCCTAAAAAACAGAGATGTAAGTTTACATGAGGTGCCTACTAATATTATGGAGGGGGACATCTAGCACAGATTACAAATAGAAAAGAGATTTCATTCAGATGTATAAAGTCGTGTTTTGAGATATCATTGTACTGCCTGAAACAAACTTTGCAATGCTGAAGGGTCTAATAATCACTTAAAAGAGTTTAATTTAATATCTCAGAGGGAAAAGTTATATGGATGAAGAATGTCTACTGTCCAAACTATAATATGCAGTTGGATGGATATCCCATTTATCCTCTCTCTAAGTACATATATCTTAGCCAGATGTGGGAAACCAGCAGCCTTGAGGTCACATGTGGTCCTCTAGGTCCTCAAGTATATACTTCAGGACCTAGAGGGCCACATGTGGCCTTGAGGTCACAGGTTCCCCAACCCTGTGATTTAGGCAGACACTGTATGAATGAATGAGCCAAGCCCAAAACTGAAAAGAAGGGAGAACATAGAAGAGACTGCCTTTGGGAAATCAGACAATGCTTTCAATAACCATGTACTTCTTCCTAAATTAAAGATCCATATTTTTAAGAATGATATATTTCTGATGATGGCAACAGGACTTTATCATAGAATTCACAATCTATGAAGAATTTTTAAAACAAAGTTTTTACATGTTTTACCACATTTTTCAATTTGATAAGTTTTGCTTTCATTATTATTAATAATTTTGAATACTTTTTAATATGGATATTGATGATTTACTTTCCCTTTTTTGAAAATAATTTGTTATTCTTTACCCATTTATCACTGGGGAAAGGTTTTAACTTAGTTTTATAGATTGTGTCCAATCTCTACAAAATCAGGATGAGAGGTTTTACCAGACATGTTTGACTCAATGAATTTTTTTCCAGTCCATATTCTTTCTTATTATTTTTGTTGCATGGATTTTTCATGCAAAAGCTTTCAAATTTTAATTTAAAATTTCATTAAAAATTTTTTCAAACCCAGCTTATCCTTTATAATCTATTTTTTCCATTACTAGTCACAGAAGTTGTAGAAGTTATAACTTTCATTTCCTCTGTTTTTTTAACAGTATATTTAGATCATTTATCCATTTCCAATATATTGTAGTGTATGGTATAAAGTATTCTTGTTTATGGGTGATATTGTTCTGATTGCATAATACCTCAGAACATTGCAAAATTTCTAACTGAGACTATAATCACTCAAGAGAGTTTGATCTAACTATTCTGACAAGGAGGAAAAATATCAGGTAGAATCAGAATGACTTTTTGTCTCAACTCTGATATATACAGCAGAATGGTGACTCATAGAGGTCGTTAAAGAACATGTATTGGACAGAAACAATAAATTAACAATGAACAAGAGAAGGAAACAAGACTAAATCACCTTTATACTTCTTTTAATAACCCCAGACTTTTCCCTGAAGCAAACACTGATATTTTTAGCATCAATGATCTTCTAATATTGCTAGATGACAGTAATTCATGAAATACCATAATATCTAAAGATTTAAAGTCATTAGTCACCCAAAAGTAAATGGCAAGGTGCTCAGTGCATGTAAAAGGGCTGCAAAATCTGACCAGTAAAGAATTGCCCATGAGAAGCAATATAAAGAATATCATCAGAGTGATGAATGACCAGAAAAGGAGGTATATAAGAGATGCAGTAAGATTGAGTGATACCTGATGGATATCACTAATGTTATACTAATATCCATTTGATATCAAAAGATCTATAAGGAGGACATCAACATGTTGGGTAGAATAACATAGAAGATTAATGGGAATCCATAGAAATCAAGTGTCACAGAATGTGAAGGTGTGAATGGATTGAAATCAGTATCATTAAAGAAAGTACCCACATGAATGAAATTAAGTATCCATCAAATTATTGAAAAGTATACTAAGTTATTTAATACTTTTTCTGGCTTTATGATGGAACTTAATTTCTGGGAAGATTTTACATTAAGTTCTTTTTATTATAATGTATCTTCTTTCATATTTCAATGATCTCTCATTTCATTAGTATGGGTATTTCTCCCATAAATGTAGATGGCAAATTATATAAATCACAAGCTTGTGTGTTAACACAGGCATGATATAGCTGTGATGGGAGACTTTCATACCAGACATCTGTATCAGTTCATCTAAGTCTTTGTATGCTATATCCATAAGTAATAGTCCATTACATTGATGTTTCACATTTTATTTAGTCCCTCCTCAGTGGATGGTCATGTACTGTGTTTCCAGCAATTTGCTTCTTCAAATAGGTTTCTACAAATATTTTGATGTAATTTGATGGTACTTTTATTTTTATCATTTACCTTCTTAGGTTATAAGCTTAGCAGGGGAATCTCTGGGTCAAAGAGAATAGCTATTTTAATCACTTTCTTAATATAATTCCAAATTTCTATCCAGAATGGTTGAATCAAATCACAACTCCCTCACCAGAGTTCATGATTGATAGCTGGGCATGAGTTTTCTCCCCTAAATCTATATTAGAAGTACTTGGGGCAGAATAATACTAACTTGCAAAGAAATATAAAAATTGATTTTATATTATCATAAAATAGTTTATGTGGTGATGAGAGGCATTAAATAAATTCAGAATAGTCAAGGCTAAAGTGTAAGATGTCTGATTTTCTTTAACAAAGTAAAAGGATCCCATAGGAAAGAATGCCATAATATCAACACTGTCTGGGAAGGCATTTTTGTCCATTTAAGCATCCTGTTTCATCAAGGACCATTTCCAGCTCTCCAGCTGTAGGATACACACAGATTGAGAAAATGACAAAGTCACCCATCATTGATGCTTCTATTGAATATTTGTTCCAAAAGCAGCTGCTCACTCAGTTGGTAAAGAGAAACTGAGTAGAGCAATTACTGTGGGTTTTTTTTTTTACAGATGGATATTCTGAGCTTGTACTAGATTCAATCTTTTATTGAATACAGCTAAAATAAAATCCCTTTACTAAAACAGGGATGTATGACAACAGTGTTAATGGTAATAGTCATAACAATACTGATGATGATGAGAATGAAGGCAAACAAGGTCAAAGTGAGATAGTGAGAAAGATTTCTATCTGCTTTCTCGAAGAGAAAAAAAAAACCTTCTTGAAGAGAGCACAAATTTGGGTTTAAAAAACTATTAAAACTCAGATACAAAGGAAATGAAAAACCTGTATTCCTGTCAACTTCTTATGCATTCGTTTCATAATAGTCTCACAGAAACTGGGCGTGGGGGGGAGGAGTGAGGAATTCAGAAATGTCAGGCAAAAAGGAATGTGTAAAGATAAAAGGATAAGAGAGAAAAAAGCATAATGAAGAAGTGACTGCATGTTGCTTTTGTTATAGTTTTGTTTCCAAAAGCTGTCTGAGTGATAGAACTAAGTTAGGATTCAAGAAAGATAGTTGTCATCCACAAAAGAATCCTGATGTCTCTGAGAAAAAAAAAAAACTCACAATACCGACAGAGGAAGTTGCTACCAGAAGGTATTTTTTTTTTTAAACAAAGCTTGTCACAAATAAAGCTTTGCCCTCACACACGGAACAGCTTTTATCCATGGATCTCAAAGCACGTTACTATCAAGTAATTATCCTACCATTTTCCTTTATCATGGCAGCCTTTAAGAGTAATGTGCACTAGGCCTCAGGAGAAGCCTATTAAGTTGAGAACATAGAGAATAACCGATTTCCTTAAGGGTACTTGGAAACCAGTAGGAGACTCTTTGTCTACTCTCTCTGTGCTTTTAACAATCCTTTTTTCTCAAAAGATTGTCTCTTGCAGTCTGTCAATGATAGGGAAGTTATGCCTAGAGGAGGGTTTTGTATAGTAAGACATTAACAGCATACCTTAGGAATCCATTTTCCCCAATTTAAAATGATATATTTTCGTTAAATGAAAAACACATGCATGGAGGGATCATTCCCTCTTTCTCATACTACTGTCAAATTGTTTGTAAGCAGGAAGGACTTCCAAATCTCCCTTGAGTCTTATTAATACAGGTATTTAACAAGACTCTCTTTTCAAACTAAACTGCCCTTTAGCTATATATGCAGATTGTATTATAACAAACAATAGTTCAATGTTCCAGTACTGAACAACATCTCCCTTATAGATTTGCTCAGTTACTTTTTTATATATGAATATTTCTTTTACAAAAAAAAAAACTGTTGCTATGCTGTTATTATTTAAGAATACCCCATATCAGGGCTCAATAGATTTAGTGATCAGAAAATTACAGAAAGGCAAAATAACAAAAAAATTAAGGGCTGGAGAAATAAGCAATATCTTATTATGTAGTATTAAACTATAAAAAGTTCCCCATGGTCAGGGACCAAACCTACTTAACTAGATTTGGACAAAAATTCTTAACCTACTATGGCTCAGGGACTCTTTTGTTGAAGGCTATGGACCCTTTCTCAAAATAATATTAAGATACATAGGATTACAAAGAAAGTCAATTAAATGGAAATGCAATTTTCAAATTTTTTTGTAAAAAAAAGGTCCCAAGACCACAAATTAAGAATCCCTTGATTAGGAGAATACTAAGCACAGTATTGGGTATACACAGCTAGGCAGGTTACTTGTGAATCTTGTGACTGCTCATAATGAATGTCAAATAGCTGAGAATACCTGCTCATGATCTGGAATCTAGAAAAGATACAGACACTGAAGGGAATTTCCAAAATTATATTAGTAAGTAATGATACCCATAGTATCTACCTCACAAGTTAGCTGTAAGGTTCAAATAAAATAAAGTATGTACACTTTAAAGCAATACATAATTGGGTAAGAAAGTGATCAAGGCCAATTTCAAGTATTCCCCAATTTGATAAGGTTATATAGTGTGAGTCACTACTAATGAAGCTCATGGAATATGAGCACGACCAATGGTTCTGTACTGAGTTTCAGAAACTGGGGCTGCCTCCTGATGGTTAGGTGACTAAGAATCAGACTTAAGGGTCTATAACAATGCAATGGCGAGTACTTAGCTCCTTGTTCTAGTTGTTCAAGCACTTAGCTCCTTGTTTCAGCTCTTCAAGTGTCTTTGAGCATTGCCTGTGATTATATCAAGTCTTTGTTAGAAACAGAACCTGTGAGCTCACAATTGGAGGAACTTGCCATATAAAAGCAGGAACACAAGCTGGGACCAAGCAGAACTGGGAAGAAGGATGGCTGTGGTACCTGTACTTTGTCTGTCTGTGTTGATGTTACTTTGTCAGATCTGTCTGCTGATAGTGGATGTTGCTGCTGTTACAGAAGCTCTGGAACCTTACTGCTGGTTCAGAAGCCCTGAAAGAGGACTTTCTTGCTGTCTGTTTACAGAAGTCCTGAAGTAGGGTTTTACTTATGTTTTCAGAGGTCTTGGGACTTTGCTGATGACTTGTGTTGATTTCTCAGACAGAGACCCTGTCTGCTGGTCTGTGTTGATTTCACAGGCAGAAAATGAATTGATGATAGTGATGACAATGTGTATGAACACGATGTGTGGAGCTGGACCAGGAGGTGGGAGCTGCTTACCTGTGAATCTAGGTGACATTTGGGTGTATTCAGATAAAAGCTGGGAACATGGAAGAGGAACCATAGGGAGTCAGCCTCAAGTCAAGATGAAAGGACCTTTCCTTGGGTACTTAGCGCTGACTGACAAGATCATGATTTACAGTGACCTAGGGGTGGGAGACCTTTGTACTTTGTATTTTGTACTCCTTAAGGATGATTGAGTTAAGGAAGGTTGGAAGCCAATGAAGATAAAAGACTTTAGATGAGTACTTTATATTGATTGGTTTAGATTGTGACCTACTGAATGAT